>NW_025941125.1:0-100617 GCF_000764305.2 Hyalella azteca | reverse complement strand
CTGGCAGACGTCAGGCAGGTCAGAGCTGACAGACGTCAGGCAGGTCAGAGCTGGCAGACGTCAGGCAGGTCAGAGCTGACAGACGTCAGGCAGGTCAGAGCTGGCAGACGTCAGGCAGGTCAGAGCTGACAGACGTCAGGCAGGTCAGAGCTGGCAGACGTCAGGCAGGTCAGAGCTGGCAAACGTCGTGCTGGACAGAGCTGACAGACTAGACTAGACCTCACTTCCTCCTGTGCCATATTGTGTCGCAATAAAATGCTTCAACAATTTTAGAGTTTTCTGTTTGCTAACTCTAATCATAACCTTTTAAATCGAAATCTTCAGTCATAGTGCTGTGTGTCCAGATATTGCTGTATCTGAATAATGAGGTGATATACCGTATAGCATGCGTATCGTAAACCTTGTTAAATTTGTCGAACGTAGCAGTCCCAGTACACCCAGAGCGCCGATTGATACCTTAGTATAAGGTGAAAAGCGGCTCAGCATGCGCCGTGTTGCAGGGGCAAATATATTGATCATATATTTGTCTAGTATATCATTATATTATATGCTATTTGTCTTTATATTTGCCTAGTATATCTAATATATCATTATATTATATGATATACTAGACATATAGTATATGTCTAGTATATAAAAATACCGGTACCATACATCGATCACACAATGATCTAGCGTGCGCCGTTGTGCAGGGCATCGCCAGCAGCAGCAGCAGCGTGGGCGCAGCAGAGGAGCTGTCGCGGCTGCTGTCCCACCTCGTGGCCAGGACGGCGGCTGACATCAAGCAGCACCTCGCCTGTGTGTCGGTGCGTATGTAGCGCTTAATATCCTCGCCTGTGTGTCGGTGCGTCAGTAGCGCTTAATATCCTCGCCTGTGTGTCGGTGCGTCTGTAGCGCTTAATATCCTCGCCTGTGTGTCGGTGCGTCTGTAGCGCTTAATATCCTCGCCTGTGTGTCGGTGCGTCTGTAGCGCTTAATATCCTCGCCTGTGTGTCGGTGCGTCAGTAGCGCTTAATATCCTCGCCTGTGTGTCGGTGCGTCTGTAGCGTTTAATATTTGCACTGCTGCTCCACGGTTTGTGTTCCTGTAAATAGCGTTGCTTACTGAACCTTCCTGTTCCTTGCCTAAAAATTTAAATTGTTGTTCTATCTTCTCAACTGCTCTCGTAGTTATATTTTCCTATGAGATGAATATTAATTTCTCTTTTTTTTATTGAAATTAGACAGGTTAAATTAATTTTTAACTAGAAACCTGTAAAGTTTTTAGATTTTTTTCTTTGATTAACCAACTACCATCAATTTATATTTACTAGCGTTCAAATCTGTCGTCGGTGAAACTGGAGGTACAGACCACAAATACATAGTATGTTCACTACTAATTGATTGTATGCGTTGTGCTCGTCCCCAGATTTTCCTGAAGAGCGGAGTCACGTACAGCTCAGACGACTTGTTCCGCACGGAGTTTGTGCTGCGACAGGTGCGCGAAGGTGTCGTCGTCGCCTTCTTCTTCCACCTCGCCGACACGCTGGCTTCTTTTGCCACTCGAGGGCCTCAACAGCATAGCTCTCCTGACCCACTTAGCCCCTCTGCTGACCCACTTAGCTCCTCTACTGACCCACAAGCCCATTCTCTCGATGCAGAAAAAAATAGAAGAGTCGCATCACGAGCAAGTTTGCAGGAAAGCAATGGCAGATCGGAAGGCATGAAGGACGCTGATGGGGGCGAGGGTTGCAGAACAATTGTTATCGGCAACCCCATCGCTGCCGGCGGTGCCGCGGGTGGTGCCAGTGGCAGCCTCCTGCTGGTGCTCGCTAGGGCCGCGTGGGACCTGCAAACTTCTACAGCTCACTACCTGGTCAGTGCATGGTCGTCATTGTTAACATGTGCTTTGAGTACACGTTTATGTGCTGGTCAGTTCATGGTCGTCATTGTTAACATGTGCCTTGAGTACATGTTTATGTGTTGGTCAGTTCATGGTCGTCATGGTTAACATGTGCCTTGAGTACATGTTTATGTGTTGTCAGTTCATGGTCGTCATTGTTTACATGTGCCTTGAGTACATGTTTATGTGTTGTCAGATCATGGTCGTCATTGTTTACGTGTGCCTTCAGTACATGTTTATGTGTTGTCAGTTCATGGTCGTCATTGTTTACATGTGCCTTCAGTACACGTTTATGTGTTGGTCATGAACGTTTATGGTCGTAATAGTCTAGCCAGATGATGTGACGTGGATGTGTTCCGTGCAGGAACAAATAAGAAACAATACATTAGCGCGAGGTGTTGCATCCTCGAATTTGTTTTCCTTTGAAATTGATAACGAATGCAACGTGAACTTGTATGCAGGCTCAACAATCTTTTTAACCCTTTTCCTAAACCTAGCAATCAATCGTAAGATCATGTTAGGAGGGTATACGTACTTATTTTTCAAGTTGTGTATGTCGGCTCCAATTGCTGCGACGTGAGACCTCGCGAGAGGACTCATCTCTGCCTGTGTAACTTATAAGTGTTGAACGGCCGAGTAACTGGGGTATATCTTTACTGCTTTCCTGTTCAAAACTCTGTATACATGAAGACTTCAATGCTGCCAGCCATGAATAAAATTAAATCCTGAGATTCATTAAAAGTTTACTAAGTACGCTGTAAGAAGAAACGGTGAAAAAACGGTCCCACTGGCTTTCTAGTGGCCGGTCTACTCGTGAAAATAAACTGTTTCGCCGTTTTTATCAGATGTTTTACGGATTTCTAGTGTTGAATTAGAATAAAAACGGCGACACGGTGTTTCTTTTCACGTGCCGACCGCGGCCACTGAAACGCCGGTAATACCGTTAACGGTAATTTTTCTAACAGTGTACCTCGCGAGACTCTACATTGTTGTAATGTTGTAGGTGCGTGAGTGCGACGAGGCGCTGGGTGTCGGCAAGCTCGTGGCGAGTGTGGAGGGCAGCGCGGCGCTGCTGACGCCGTCCGAGCGCATCACGTCGCGCCTCAAGCTAGCTGCCCACGCCCTCCTCAACGCCTACGTCGCCAGGCAGGGCGCCCACTTCACGCAGGTGCGTGGCGCCCTCCCCACCATGCTGGTGTTGCATAAAGAGTTGGTCGGTAATGTGTAGTTGAACTTCACGCAGGTGCGTCGCGCCCCCACCACCATGCTGGTGTTGCATCAAGAGTTGGTCTGTAATGTGTAGTTGAAAAGCCGCTTGTCCCGCATTTTACTTCACCTTATTCGCGGATATTAGTCAAGTTCACCGATAACAATAATTTATTGGCAAAATTAAGGGAATTGAATACCGTCACAAGGCTCACTTACTAAGTTACCAGGTTTGATTAACATTTTACTATATCCGAATGAAAAAAATGAATGTGTTCATTGCATAAGTTTTTCTCTATTTTATAAATCTCGTACCTCATACTAGAATTTATTCCGATTTTACAGGACTAAAGACCGTAAAAATTAGGGAGGTGACCTTCTTTTTAGCGCATTTTCTCATTTATGGAAAAAATGCACTATTGTGCTCGCCATGTCCGTCCGTCCGTCCGTCTGACTGTCTTTCCGTCCGTCCGTCCGTCCGTGACCTCAAGTTTTCGTCGACGAGAAAATGCGCTCTCTGTCACTCACTACAGTGAGTACTGAGTTATATTTTTTTTAATACTCAGGCAGACAAAAGCCTGCTGGTTGTTAAGCCTGTGAGTTTGTGGTTGTTTTCAGCTGCTGGTGCGCAGCGTGGAGCTCAAGGACTGGCTGCAGTGCGGGGAACCCACGGCCGTGCGCTCCGTCATCGCCTCCTTCAGGGAGGGCATCGAGACCTGCGCCAAACAAGTGTGTTACACCCTCCCCTCGTTTGTATTTTGTCATAATTCGTGAATTATTTCCCCGAATATTATATTCTTGGCTACTTATTTTCAAAATGAGTGGTCATTGCATTTATGATGAGAGCAAATGCCCCGAAATTCAATCCGTATGAGTCTTCCTTTAGGGTTTTCGTGTTCATGAACGTCATCTAAAGTTGGTATCCATCCTGTGTGAAACTGAGGGCTATAGTCTATAGTCTACCATCTTTGTTTTGTTATGTATGCTTGGAATGACATTTTTTATTTACACCGTTGCTTGTTTCCACATTGCAACTTTTGAAGTGACTTGTTGGAGAGTGTTAAACTAATCCAGGCTTGTTCAAAAGTTCAAATCTAGTTGAAATCTGAGCACCAATTCCTATCAGTTAACAGCTATTGTGAACGTTGATCGGGCCATTGGGCCTTGCTTTTTTGTACGAATCTCCATTTTTATTGAAACTTATGAAGCCTTGTCTTAAATGTTATTGTACTCACGTAGTATATTCTTAGAAGATAATTTACAATGAAATGTAAAATATTTTTATTGTCCGGCTTATTAACTTCGTGTGTGATGCAACGTCATAGCGTATGTCATTTAAATGTTGTCAGAGAAATGATGCGCGATGAAATATTTTATGGTATTCATCTCAATGAAAAATACTTAAATCAAAGTAAAATGAAACATCTTTCTTTTGCTGTATGCCATCAAATATTGTAATTATAATCAATTAGAGTATAAATGATTGTTCATCTCAGGTGGGGGCGCTGTACGAAGAAGGCACGAGGAAGGAACGGTCGTCAGACTCGTCCAGGAGAACATTCCAGAGGTGACTTGACTTTAATGAAGAGTGGCTTTAAAGTCAAAAAAGAGTGGCATTACCCGTACCACTCTTGGATGAAGAGTGGCATTACCTGTACAACTCTTGGACGATAAAGAGTAGCATTACCCACATTACTCTTGGATACTGAGGTCAACTGTAATCAGCTTGCCATGCGATCGATGCTTAATGATGACAATGACTAATAAGTTTTCACAATTTTTTCTTGAATCTTCTTCAAAAATACATTAATTTAAATGCTGCATCACTAAAACTCCACAGTATTTTCCTTCGCTAAATTGTTCATTATCATTGTCTTGCCACTTATGCTACTACCTGTTATTTCATATCGCCTATTGTGCAGCATGTCCTCGCTGGTGGTGCGGCCGTCACCGACGCCCCTGGCGCGATGGGGCGGCACCAACCCGCCCCTGACGCTGTCCAAGCTCTGGAGTGACCGCGTCGACGTGTACGCTCCCGTACTGCCTGAGAAGCTCGCCATCGTCACCGCCGTGCTTAAAATTGCGCTTAAAGTGAGACTTTGTAGGCGTCTTGAACAGCGCTGAGACTACAGTGTCAGCTACCGAATATGTGGAGAGCGTGCTGAGTGTGCGCGTGATTAAATTATTGCACAGAGGCTGCACTCGAGATTTGGCTGTGCGCTTGCCGCTGCACACGAGATTTGGCTGTGCGCTTGCCGCTGCACTCGAGATTTGGCTGTGCGCACGCTGCTGCACATGAGATTTGGCTGTGCGCAGCTAATATTGAGCTGTACACACTCACGTCATACACGCGCCTGTGTCCGCAGAGTCTGGAGGAAAGCCTGCGCGTGTGCACGCTGAGCACTGAGGGCCTGCAGCAGGTGCAGCTCGACGTGCATTACCTCCACACGCACTTCTGGCTGCATGTCTCCGACGACGCGTGAGTTGAGCCTGCCTGAACCAAACTAATTCATCAAGTGTTTAGGTAATTGTCACTAAATGTGATTATTATTGTTCTTTGGTTACATCGAGGATCCTCTGAACTGCAGTGCGCGTGGTAACCTCGTGTAAGCACTACTTAAGAACTTGCCCCTCATGTCACATACGGTAGTGCCACCGCAGTTGTTTCTTCTGCACGCAGTGCAGAAGCCACCGCAGTTCTTCTAGTTGTTCTGTTTCTAGTGCCACCATACTTGTTTCTCTCCTGCCACTACTAACCGGGTTGTGTGGCAGTTGTGTACAAGTTGTGTGGCAGTTGTGTACAAGTTGTGTGGCAGTTTTGCCACCTGCACCGCTCCGTGTCACCACTAACCCGGTGTTGTACCGCAGGCTACTGCAGGCTCTGCTGGACGCCGTGCTCACTGCCGCCGCCCTGCGCTGCGTTAAGCCGAGCCTGCTCGACGCAGGCCGCCTCGACCTGCTCTCCGACCTGTCCTGACCATCACAACCTGCTCTCCGACCTGTCCTGACCACCTCTACCTTCTCTCCGACCTGTCCTGACCACCTCGACCTTCTCTCCGACCTGTCCTGACCACCTCGACCTTCTCTCCGACCTGTCCTGACCACCACGACCTTCTCTCCGACCTGTCCTGACCACCACGACCTGCTCTCTGACCTGTCCTGACCACCACGACCAGCTCTCCGACCTGTCCTGACCACCACGACCAGCTCTCCGACCTGTCCTGACCACCCCGACCTGCTCTTCGACCTGTCCTGACCACCCCGACCTGCTCTTCGACCTGTCCTGACCACCACGACCTGCTCTCCGACCTGTCCTGACCACGACCAGCTCTCCGACCTGTTCTGACCACCACGACCTGCTCTCCGACCTCTTATACACATCTAGATGTGTATAAGAGACAGGTCTAACATCGTCTAAAGTTCCCAACAAAACTTTGATGTTGTGAGTTGCCATGTCTGACATCGTCTAAAGTTCCCAGCATAACTTTGATGTTGTGAGTTGCCATGTCTAACTTCGGTCAAATTCCCAACAAAACTTTGTTAATTTATGGTACAACTTTAAAATTATACCAGTTAAAGACTACAGTCTGAATTAAATTCAACAGATGCCATACGCTAATAATTGTGTTAGTGATATGACATTAGATTAAGATTGCTCTGGGTACTACAAATCTTACCCATAAGGTGTTTCTCATGATGCACTTCATTAATGTCTAATACATCTCACATCAATTGGAGACAAGTAACGCGTTATCAAATTAAAGTTATGGTCATTTCCTACGTTTAAAGTATGATTTGATAAGCAGGCGTAACAACCATTTTACAGTCAACTGCCTAACTTAATCTTTAATATCGCTTATCTTCAATATCTGGAGACAAACGCCCACTGTCGTGATGTTGATATTATGAGAATGCGTATTTTAACAAAAAACAATTCTCTGCATAAAAATGTGGAGAATGGCTTTGTTTATGGGAATATCTAATTGAAATTGTTGGTAAACTCCTAATTGTTGGCAAAAATGTATATATATCTTGTTGAATGCGCAGGACCTGCTGCTGTTCGTGGACCGCTGCCACGAGACGTACATGGCCAACCTGTGGCTGCTGATCTCCTCCTACCAGGAGATGTTCCTGTCCCACGCACCCTCCAGGTCAGGCTTCATGGCCGCCATAGTATAATGGGCAATTGTCCTGATGAAAAAAAAGTTCATGAATTAGAGCCATTGTATATTCGGCCAGTGATGCCTCAGCAACAGCGAGAAATGATGAACTTGTTTGCCTGATATTTCTCTGGAGCGTTTCAAAAATTTATCTATCACTGCCTGATTTTCTGTCCAATGTTCATGAGTTATTCTTCAATTTGAGTTCAAATGACTCCTTCTTGCTTTATAAAAACATTGAAGGTATTCATTTTCTCTTCAATATTAAATTCCTCTCGTTCACATGGATGCCGTTAACATCGATTATTATTAATAATTATAACATCTTCAATTGATAAAATTATTAATAAAATCATTAATTATTATTAATAATAATAACATAATCATTATAATTTATCACTAAATCAACCTTGACGGCAGCGCAGAAGCGCAGACAAGTCTGTGTGCGCTGGTGGACACGTGTGTGATAACATCATTAATTAATAATAATAATAATAAGATCATCATTATAATTTATCACTAAATCAACCATGATGGCAGTCCGGGCAGCGCAGAGGCGCAGGCAAGTCTGTGTGCGCTGGTGGACGCGTGTGTGGAAACATCATTAATAATAATAATAATAATATCATTATGATTCATCACTAAATTAAACGTGCTGGCAGTCCGGGCAGCGCAGAGGCGCAGACTAGCCTGTGTGCGCTGGTGGACGAGTGTGTGCCGGCGCTGCTGGGGGCGGTGAGGGGGCGCCTACGACACGAGGTGGCGCTCAGCCCCCTGCAGTGCAACGTCATGGCCGCCGCCCTCGACAAGCTCCACCGCCGCCTCAAGGCCCTCGAGACCATCATGCAGCAGCGCCACTACACGCAGTCAGTCTACACGCAGTCTGGTGGTTACTACACGCAGTCTCTGGTGCCAGTACACGCAGTCAGTCTACATGCAGTCTGGTGCCATTACACGCAGTCAGTGTACACGCTGTCTGTGGTGCCACTACACGCAGTCGTGTACACACAGTCTAGCGCCATTACACACAGTCAGTGTACATGCAGTCTGTGGTGCCACTACATGCAGTCACTAGTGCTACTACACGCAGCCATTCGTTACCATTAGTGGTGCTGAATCTAGGGTGCTAAGTAATCAGTTTGAACAGCCGTGTTTTGATTCATTGTGAAAAGCCATTGCTATTGTGACTAATATTGATTTTTTAAATATTTTATTACATTGATGAGAAGAATGATCAAAACTCATTCTTATTTATGGCGAAAAAATGTGAATGTGTGAATGGTTTTATGTAAGATTCTGAAACTTGAATATAATTTTATGCCTATATTATGTTAGTAGGACCTCATTGTATAAAACTGGTAGAATTTAAGTGTCGGAGAGAAGTAAAGATGTTTCTGTGCTGCACAGATGGAGTCTGGAGCTGGTGCTGGAAGCCACTAAACTACAGTGCCAGGAATGCCTGGCTACCCTCAAGCTGTCACTGGAGACAACGCTGGCAGACGTCAGGCAGGTCAGAGCTGACTGACGTCAGGCAGGTCAGAGCTGGCAGACGTCAGGCAGGTCAGAACTGGCAGACGTCAGGCAGGTCAGAGCTGTCAGACGTCAGGCAGGTCAGAGCTCAGACGTCAGGCAGGTCAGACCTGGCAGACGTCAGGCAGGTCAGAGCTAGCAGACGTCAGGCAGGTCAGAGCTGATAGACGTCAGACAGGTCAGACCTGGCAGACGTCAGGCAGGTCAGAGCTGGCAGACGTCCGGCAGGTCAGAGCTGACAGACGTCAGGCAGGTCAGAACTGGCAGACGTCAGGCAGGTCAGAGCTGACAGACGTCAGGCAGGTCAGAGCTGGCAGTCGTCAGGCAGGTCAGAGCTGGCAGACGTCAGGCAGGTCAGAGCTGGCAGACGTCAGGCAGGTCAGAGCTGGCAGACGTCAGGCAGGTCAGAGCTGTTATATACAAGAGAAACGAAGAAGCTAATTAGAAACGAAGACGCTAATTATATACAAGAGAAACGAAGAAGCTAATTAGAAACGAAGACGCTAATTGAACGAAGACGCTAATTATATACAAGAGAATGTTAGGAATGTGTGGCAGTCCTTCACACAAGTGGATATTATTGTGCATCATTGTATGATACGACTGAAATTGTATGATTTCATTCGATTTTAAGAGCATCTGGGCAGTTGTTTTTTCTATAATTAAAATGAAGAGAAAACCTAAAAAAGCTGTTTTTGAATAAAAATATTTTATTTTTTGATCAACTTATTTAGTGAGGTTGGATGCGTGTTGTGATAATAGGCCGAGCAGAAGTTGATAGAAGCCATGCGTTGCTAGCGATGTTCATTATTTATACGTGAAGTTGTTCTCATGCTGGGACAAAACATCCATCATCTTCACAACGAGTGGCAAGTTGTACGGTCTTCAGCGGCGCATCTGACCTCATTTGAGCTCTCGCGTGACCAGGCTATAAGTGAGGACAAGCTCAGGGGTATATAAGGAACATCCCTCGAGGTCATCCTCAGTTCCCCGTCTGTCAGCGTCACGTCCTGACGCACGGCGGTCAGCGCGACGCCTCGTCTCTTGCTGGCTCAGAAGTTCTTCTTTTGGTGGCTCAGAAGTTCTTCTCTTGGTGGCTCAGAAGTTCTTCTCTTGGTGGCTCAGAAGTTCTTCTCTTGGTGGCTCAGAAGTTCGTCTCTTGGGTGCTCAGAAGTTCATTGATCTGAACGCTCCCCGTGACACGGCCGGGTGCGATGGACCCGAGACTCGTCCTCTGCATCACGGTGAGCTGAGCAAGTTGTGGTGTCGGGGCGTTATGGTGTCAGGGCGTTATGGTGTCAGGGCGTTATGGTGTCAGGGCGTTATGGTGTCAGAGCGTTATGGTGTCAGGGCGTTATGGTGTCAGGGCGTTATGGTGTCAGGGCGTTATGGTGTCAGAGCGTTATGGTGTCAGGGCGTTATGGTGTCAGAGCGTTATAGTGTCAGAGCGTTATGGTGCAGAGCGTTATGGTGCAGAGCGTTATGGTGTCAGGGCGTTATGGTGTCAGAGGGTTATGGTGCAGAGCGTTATGGTGTCAGCGTTATGGTGCAGAGCGTTATGGTGTCGGAGCGTTATGGTGTCAGGGCGTTATGGTGTCAGAGCGTTATGGTGTCGGAGCGTTATGGTGTCAGGGCGTTATGGTGTCAGAGCGTTATGGTGTCAGAGCGTTATGGTGTCAGAGCGTTATGGTGTCAGAGCGTTATGGTGTCAGAGCGTTATGGTGTCAGGGCGTTATATGGTGCAGCTTTAGTGGCATTTGATATTGCTATGCTTTTGTTGTGATTTCCGTTATCATTGTGATGCCTTTGCGTTAGCAGGCAGCAGCTGTTGTGGCATTCTTCATTGTGCTGCTGTTGTGTCGGGGTGACATTGAATATTACGATACAGTACACAGTCGTGTGGCAGTACACAGTCGTGTGGCAGTACACAGTCGTGTGGCAGTACACAGTCGTGTAGCAGTACACGGTCGTGTGGCAGTACACGGTCGTGGTAGAGCCGGAATGAAGTTATCACCTAGGAATGGACCATCGCTGAGTCCAGTGAGCGCAAGCTTAAATTTTTTCAATCAACATAACGTAACGTATTATTTCCTTACTTTAATTAATACCGCTCATGAATTAGGAATCCGTTTTTATCGCGTAAATTTTCCTAAATTATTTTTCTTTTCCAAAAGTTTGTTGCATGTTTTACTTGCTAAAGGAATATGAAAACACGTCATACCTAATAATCAGGAGTTGATAGACTAAGGATCTAGCCTCGGAAATTCAGTCATATTAATAATCTTAGTATTCAGAATTTTTTGCGTTAAAATACTAATGGTCCACGCAATCAAGCGATGGATCACTCGGCCCTCAGTTCTGGCAGAGCGTTTAAGAGGGACGAGGAGGGCAGGTTGAGCTGGTCAATACAGTCAGAGCTTGACTATCTTATAGTCCATTAGGCGCGAGCTGTTGTCCACTGCACCAATAGTCAGAGCTGGACTAGCGATAGTCCATTAGGCGCGAGCTGTTGTCCACTGCACCAATAGTCAGCTTGACTAGCGATAGTCCATTAGGAGCGAGCTGTTGTCCACTGCACTAATAGTCAGCTGGACTAGCGATAGTCCATTAGGAGCGAGCTGTTGTCCACTGCACTAATAGTCAGCTTGACTAGCGATAGTCCATTAGGCGCGAGCTATTGTTCGCTGCACCGATCATGCGGACAAAGCGCCTCTCAGGAGGTACCCATATTTTTAAATATTCTCTATATTCTATACGTATAAATGTAGAATATTCATTTTAGATCCATACTATAACCATGGTGACAGCTGTCGCAAAGCTAAGGTTTTGTTGTTTAATTTTCCTTTTCATGTTATATAGAATGATTGGTTTTTGAATTGATTGGTGAATGCGTATTGATTTTTTTCCCCTGCGTTTGTGTCCATCAATTACAAGGGATATTTATATTCAAACAAATACTATTTCTGGTCGCACATTTGACATAAAACGACTTTTTGAAGCGCTGCCCTAAATGTCTTATGTGGTTTATCAACCAACACGACTTCAGCGTCCCGTGTATGCCAATCGATCTCAGCGTCCACAAACTTTTTGCTTTGCGTGTCCTTGTGGACTATGACGTCACTGAGAACACAATGAAGTCCTGAGATGCGGCGACGCTCCTTCCTGCAATCGCGTGCAGGATATTCCTGGTCCAATCGACCGGCTGCGGTACTCTCGTGACGCCGTATAGGATCCTCTCCTCAGTAGATCCTCATCGCATGGGATTTGACTTTTCTATTCGAGATCATTTTATTGTCTCAGCATAACATTCTGTTGCTCGCTTGAGGGAAAGGTGTGAAATTGTAACTTATAATATCGTGTTTGATGAAGTGTGTACCTGTTTACGAACATATATGAATGTCTACACCGCGGCAGCGTGCGATGTTGTATGCTCGTATATTATTTTTGCTCGTATATAAATGAAAAGTATAAATATATATAAATATACTTTGTTAGTATAGGTTGGCAGAATTTCTTCTTTCAAGCAGGTTTCTTGAAGACCAGAGAATTCTCTGGTCTTCAATGAAACCTGCTTAAAATATACTTTGTGTGTATATATGCATGACACTGAACTATATATATGTATATCTATATATATAGGCCTTATATAGATTTTTTCTTTACTTGTTTAGAAATCAAAAGCTAATGTGAGTAAGCCGTAGTTCGTTCACAGGTTTTGTGGCTAAATTTCTTAACAATGTTCTGTAGCAAGCCTCTCAACCATACAAGGATCTCATTAACCATAATGGCTCTGATTAACCATATAAGGCTCTCATTAACCATACGAGACTCTCATTAACCATAATGGCTCCGATTAACCATATAGGGCTCTCATTAACCATACGAGGCTCTCATTAACCATGTAAGGCTCTCATTAACCATACGAGGCTCATTAACCATACGAGGCTCTCATTAACCATGTTGGACTCTCATTAACCATATAAGGCTCTCATTACCCATACAAGGCTCTCATTAACCATACAAGGTACTCATTAACCATACAAGGCTCTCATTAACAATACAAGGCTCTCATTAACCACACAAGGCTCTCATTAACCATACAAGGCTCTCATTACCATACAAGGCTCTCATTAGCCATATAAGGTTCTCATTAACCATACAAGGCTCTCATTAACCATACAAGGTTCTCATTAGCCATACCAGGCTCTCATTAGTCATACGATGCTCTCATTAGCCATACGAGGCTCTCATTAACCATACAAGGCTCTCATTAACCATACAAGGCTCTCAGTAGCCATACGAGGCTCTCATTAGCCATGCAAGGCTCTCATTTACAATACAAGGCTCTCATTAACCATACAAAGCTCTCCTTAACCATACAAGGCTCTCATTAGCTATGCAAGGCTCTCATTAACCATACAAGGCTCTCACTAACCATACAAGGCTCTCACTAACCATAGAAGACTCTCACCATACACAGCGCTCATTAACCATACAAGGCTCTCATTAACCATACAAGACTCTCATTAACCATGTAAGGCTCTCATAAACCATTCAAGATTCTCACCATACACAGCACTCATTAACCATACACAGCTCTCATTAACCATACAAGGCTCTCATTAAGCATACAATGCTCTAATTAAACATACAAGGCTCTCATTAGCCATGCAAGACTCTCATTAACCATTCAAGGCTCTCATTAACCATACAATGCTCTCATTAACCACACAAGGCTCTCATTAACCATGTAAGGCTTTCATTAACCATACGAGGCTCTCATTAACCATGCAAGGCTCTCATGAACCATACAAGGCTCTCATTATCCATACGAGGCTCTCATTAACCATGTAAGGCTCTGATTAACCATAAGAGGCTATCATTGATCATGCAAGGCTCTCATTAACCATACAATGCTCTCATTAACCACACAAGGCTCTCATTAACCATGCAAGGCTCTCATTAACCATACGAGGCTCTCATTAACCATGCAAGGCTCTCATGAACCATGCAACGCTCTCATTAACCATACGAGGCTATCATTAATCATACAAGGATCTCATTAACCATACGAGGCTCTCATTAACCATCATTAACCACACAAGGTTCTCATTAACCGTACAAGGCTCTCAGAAACCATACGAGGCTCTCATTAACCATACATGCTCTCATTAACCACACAAGGCTCTCATAAACCATACAAGGCTCTCATTAACCATGCAAGGCTCTCATTAACCATACATGTGGCACAGGTCGTTGGATCGCTGCTTCGGTGTGCCGAGGCTCGCCCTGGAGCCACGCTTCCACCAGCAGGCACCACTCAGGTAGCTACTATATATACAATAGTTCTGTTCTGGTCTGCGTTAAGTTCTAATGAAAATTGTACTGAGAATCGCAGACCAAAGTTCAATTATAAAATATAGAAACGTTTAAGTCCTTTTCTTTTGGCTCAACTGATATTTGGATTCCAGAAATTTCATAGTTTGAAATATATCTTGGGTTCATGAGTCATTAATATAAAATTAATTCGTATTTGATTTTAATTTAATATTATTCATTTCATAAGTTTAAACTAATTCTGAACATATTTTACAGCTGTCTGATTCCATTGAACCTGAACTATTCGGCATCACTGCTATCACAGCAAACACTTCCCCGGCTGAAGCTTCAGATTCAACTACAGCTACTGCTCTGATGACTAGGAATGTTCTCGAATCTACTATGTCCTTACTCCTTGCTACTGATGACGTCAAGGATGAGTCACCACCTGTCATAGAAAATCCTGTGGAGGTTGAAATTTCAGTGTCGTCGGACATGTTAGTAACACGAACTCTTGATGCTTTCCTACGGGGTCCAGATTCTGTTGTTTGGTCTAATACTTCGTCTTCATCAATGCCTCCAAATTATTCGACTCTGGACAAAAATCATGAGGAAGGTTATTTATTTGTGGAACCATTTCAAAATAACACAAATTTGCATCTGCTATCAAATTTATCAGTGGACGAAATGATTGTAGGGAACGCTTCGAGAGAACATGAAACATGTTCCTTAACTTCCTCATGTGTCGAAAATGCTACTGGACATGTCGAAAGTTCAACTGGACGTGTCAAAAATTCTACAGAACATGATGATATACAGGAAGATATGGTTTTGGAGTCCAGATGGGAGGCCAGCGAACAAGAAACGAATTCCACACAACAACTCGCACCGTTCGATGATCAGGGTCCAGGCTCTCTGAAATACTTTTTTGATGAAAATACTTTTTTGAATGAAACATTCAATTTCGATCCCGCTCAAGTTTTTGAATCATCTCATAATCAGAGCAACATAAGAGAACTTCAGTCGCATCACGATTTTCACGCTAGGAGTCTCGGGGAAACAGTGAAAACATATATGCCGATCGTTGCAACTATAAAAACTGTCAGCAATTCTTCCGAAATTGAAGTATCTCGTGATTTAAATTGGGATCTCGACGCCAATTTTCTTCAAATCACCAACCCAGCGGCGAATAATTTAAGCAATTCAACAAATGAACAAATATTTGCCGTGGAACTCGACGGAGAGCCATCGCACAACCTTGACAACGGAATAAAATTTGACGATTTGGTACATGACTTCCATCACAACTGCTCGGAAGCAGTAACCAGTGATATAGAACTGACTTCAAAGCCTAAGATATCCGAAGAATTTAAATCATCAAACTTGTCTCTAGAGCTTCTTTTTCTCCAATATAACGTGACACGTTGTAATGATACTGGATCCTCGAGCGTAAATTGCAGCATTGCTGATGTGGATGAACCAATTTCCTCTCTCCCTATTAAATCATCGACCAAACATTTCCTTGTGTTAAGCGTCACAAGTTTGCATGACGACCAAGTGAGTCCTTACTACGATAACCACTCGGTAGACACAAATGCTTCTGATGACTTGTCGGCTGTGGTGCAGTTCCAGTCAAGTGCAGATGTTAATTTTACTGAAGAAGACATGAGCAGTCATTTGAACTCAGGCGATGCACATGACGATGGATATGAAACATCTATTGCATCTATAAATTCCACTCTTGATATTAGCACATTTGATGTTGCTTCGGATCCTTCGAACGTATTTGAAATGAATATGTCTAACTTGAACTGCAGTCATTTATATGACGGGGATTTCATCAACATCACCAGAGCTGATTTGAACGTTGATGTAGTCAACGCGCAGAAACGTGACTCTGGTTCGCTACTCATTGACAAAACACTTGAAGAGGATGGGACGATTGACGACATTTCAATATTAGAGCAAAAACATGTCACTCGTGTGAATGATTCCGAAATAACAAGCTTGATGCTTGCCGAAATGAACGTCACAAAGGAGCTCACAGTAGGATTCGTGGCGCACGTCGCGTATACTCTAGCTGACGGCAAAAGTGTTCACAGAGTCTCGAGCCCTGATACCAATGATAATATGACTAATATATCCTCTTTACGCGAGCACACTGTTTCCGAAGTCAAAATGTACATAAAAAATGTATCGGAGCATATCGGCAACGAAGCGTTTGGAAGTGCGCAATATCCATCAGATCTCAGTTCCCCGCTTCTGCCTTATAATGTCACACTCGACGATGAACCGAACTTCCCGACTTCTCGCTACGATATTTTTACTTCCTCTGCCAATACGAACGGTTCAAACAATTCACTGTTTCCCTCGAATCTCTAAGGGTCAATCTAACGGCACATTTTGTTGCAACATTTTACTATTTATTTATTGTTACCACATAGTATTCGCGTTGTTCGGATAGTTCGTCTTTCATTAGTGAATTATTGTTACTGAAGTGTCATGTGAATTATGTTAGCTATCTGGCAAAGCATAATAACCCGCCAAAAATCGTCCGCATCTAACACAAGTGATTTTTACTGTTGTAGAGTTACTTTTTAGCTCGCACCGTAAGATTTTATCTATAGTGTGCATAAGATAGCATATGAGAACTCATATAACGGACGATTAAACACGAAGATCCTGGTCATATTCATTTATCCTTAATTATCTGGGAAAAGTTTATTCTGATAAACAATAATTAGATGGAAATTGGGAATAATACTTGGCTTTATTTATCTTTATTCCTAAATACTCATATATTTCTAATGTTCTCTATCTCCTTCATGATGGAAAGAAGATGATTAAATTTGAAAATTGCAGCATATGACTTTAGTTACAAAGCAGATACTGCTCATAACTTCAGCGCTCATAAAAATGACAAAAAAAGTCTTGCTTTCGATGAATAAATGTAATGCTACAGAGATGCATAGATTAATACTTGAGATTGTTCGATTTGCTGCTCGGAATCTTCTACGGCCGGACTCGCTGCCGGGTTTAGAAGTTCCAGCTAGCCTAAAATATCTCCCAAACTAATGAACGCAGCTCGAATAAACTTTGCATACGTGTTCAATCAGACATATCGGTGATGTTTAGGTCGTTACAATTTTTTCGATGTCGCTTTCGTTTGCACGTCTTACGGTACTAAATACGCAATATAGCAGTGAGCCTAATACGTCTCCTATCCTGCACAGATTTGCCGTGTAACTTGAAAACGACGGAGAAATCGAAAAAAAATGATCCTGACTTAAACATCACCAACAGGCCCTGCTGAACGCATGCGCAAAGTTTTATCGAGTTGCGTTAATTAATTATGGAGTTACTTTAGGATCAATGCAAACTGTAAATCGGATACCGTAATACCGGTCGTTTTTCTGTATGGCCGTATAACTCACAAATGAAGCCGAAATAGAAAAAATGTTCCTGACCTTAACATAATTGTTAGGCCTTTAAGAATGATTATTGAAAGATACTCGCAAGCTAGGCTCACTGCGAATTTCGGAGCTTATGCCAGTCTAACTCTCCGGTCAAATGACACGATTTTAGATATTCTGTGAACAAGGCACGGAAAGGAAAAGAATCGGCGACAGGCCACATCAGGCCTACACTTCAGCGCTGACATCAGTGACACATCACTGTTATTTTATGTTATGTTAAGTTGTTAACTGACAAACGAAGGCAAAATCGAAAAAAATGATCACGACTTAAACGTCGCCATTATGTCTATTTGAACATGTTTGTAAAGTTTCATCGAAGTGCGTTCATTAGTTTGGAAGATATTCTAGGCACTGACGTTAGTATTTTGCATTAAAAAATTAACCATAACCGTAGAAACATCTATTACCTATTTAAAATTGACTACAGAAGTTTGTGACACCAATAAAAAATTTTAGGTTGCGAGACTCGGCTCGCCTCCAATTTATGGAGATCTATATATTTGACAATTTTTTGGCTAAATTGAGTTTTTATCCTGACATGTTCCAGAGTACTAGCCTACGTATGGTCGTGAACGGCATTGAAGATACTTTCAATTAAGAAGCTTTAGCCTTTAGCATCAAATCGTTTTATGTTTACGCCGACAGCAAAACCGCTTAAATTGCCCAAGTATGGACGGCTGACGGCTCCGCTAAATTTGACAAGAAAGTACAGCTGACCGGGGGTTGTTGGAAGAAAAGCCGAGAGAGTTGTTATCTTTCGATTTAAGCAGAAAATTTTTCGAGAGCCCTGTTTCATCACTATGATTTCTCTTACTCGTACTTCACTTCGTCTGTGCAATGTAAGTTACCTTTAATTAAAACTGTAATATATTAAGATTTAAGACAATAGAAGAGAGAACTTGCTACCCAATGCAATTGAGCTCTGCTGGTGTCAGAAATTCAGAATGACTGTCATAATGTCATTCTCATCGTCAGCGGTCAACCGTCAGCCTGTCAGATTCTGGCTGCCAGCTGACATGAGCTGGGGTAGCGCGTAGAATTCTATTAATGATGTTTCATTTATGATATGTAAATCTGGTTTACACACAATTTTTAAGAAATCTCTGTCTGATTATGATATTCCTGATTGCCTCATGTTGCCAATTTAGATTAGGTAAGTATATAAGAAATTTGGCTTTCAAAACGTATATAAAAGCCATTATATATATATAGGAACACTATATTTGACATGTAATAGCCCTATATCTATCTCTAGAGCTGTGACTAGAGCTTTTCCAATGCCAACTCCATGACTGGAAATTTCCTGTCATGCCTGTAGGGCCATGGTGGCAAACCAGTGATTTTTTAGAATCAGTTCATTTTTAATTTCCTCATTTACCCAAGATTTAAACAAATTTCTTATGTATGATGATGCTGGTATCCAGGATACTTTACTGGTCTACTTATAGGACTAAAAAATGAACTTGAGGGAGAGTCTAAAAAATTCTCTGCTTTACCACTATACCTGTAGAGGCTGTAGCTACCAGGTGAATTATTTCTTATTTCCTAACTAATTTGTAACAAGAGTTTATAATAAAATTTTGTTGATAGGACTGATAGTAGAATGTTATTCTCTTTAAACATGATTTTTGAAAGGCCAAAAAACTGTAAACTCAAAATATAAAGTCTGTTCCCCCATATTAGGGGAAAGTTTATAAAGTTTCATCAACTTAGGATTTAGCAGTCACAAGTCATGACAACATTTCATCTTGCTTTGAGTCGCTAACATGTGGAACAGTCTATTAAGTCCAGCAGCTATCTCAATTGTCATTTATGGAAAGATTAGGTTTAAAAAGCCAGATCACTTGTGCAATCAAGGCATGAAAATAGGTACTAGAATTGGCAAAAGGCCATGGGCCTATTTCACCAGTGCCAACACTTCTCTTCTATTACCTTATAAGATATAAGAAAACATTAGAACTTTTACTAATTTAAGATTTGTCATTAAGCCAGTTTATTAACCTAAACCATATCCCTCTGAACAGTGGTCAGTATGCTGAGGGAGTGCTTAACGCCTCTGTCAGTCTTTGAAAACTGATGGAACCTCTCTTCCTAGAATTCCAACATTAATTTGGCTCCAAGGCTAGCACAAGTCTTTGTCTTGCTTCCAGTTGTATGTTGCCCAATCTTTTTTGATTTTACACTCCATAGTCCATACAAAATTGGGAAAAATATATTTGTTGCAAGTGGCTATATAACTGTTGTGATTGATTGTGATTTTTTGGCATGGAATTTAACTGATTGTAACCAAAGGACATTCTCCTGATCAGGTGCTGAGGTGAAAGAATATTGAACGAATTATGAATAAAAGCCCTATTGTTTGACTGGTTCATTTGCAGCTGATATGGATGTTAGTCCACATTTTCTTATTATATGTGAGAATAGTAACAGAATTAATCATTTCAGAGCATAAATGTTCGTCTGCAGTCAACACTTGTCTTTGCTGAACATGACAACAAAAAACTTAACCCCATCACGTTGAATGCCATCACTGCTGCTTCTCAAATTGGTGGTGATGTAACCTGCCTAGTGGCAGGCTCTTCATGTGCTGAGGTAAGGACTCAGGTGGCTGCTAGGAGCTTGCAATCTTCATTCCTTGCTAATTAGATTGTTCAAGTATTTAATTCTATAGGTATCAGTGATAATTGAATTTATATGATATATTTTTGTACAATAAAGTTGATATAAATTACTGTTATTAATTTTAACTTGATCAGATTCATATAAAGCTGACCCTCTAGTCAGCTGAATATTTATGTATGTATCTCAATACCTAATAATATTTCAAAATACATACATTACATTATAATATTTTTTTAAAATATTTAATGAAACCTGCATAATATAACATAATAAGTAAATTTGCTGTATTTCTAGTGACCTTCTTTCATTTGAATTAGTTAGCATTCATTTAATCCTGAAACTAGGTTTTTCTGTATAGTTTGATTGATGTTATTTTATTTTAATACATAGTAAAGGTATTATAAATTCACTTTTCAAAATTGTTGTACTATTTAATTTCAGTTGATGTATGAGTGAAAGAAGTTATTCAAACAGGTGGCAGCTGAGGTAGCTAAAGCAGTTGGAGTAAGCAAGGTGCTGCTGGCTGACAGTGCTGATCTGGAAGGTTTTCTTCCAGAGCGACTTACCCCTATTATTCTTGCCAGTCAGAAGCAGTTTAATTTTACTCATGTCATTGGTAAGTGGTTGATTATAACCTACATATTCAAGCTTCTTCAATGAATCAATCAGTATGTCTAACCTCTGGTGTTGAAAAATCTACTTGGCTATTAAAATTAAAATTTTATCTGCCATTTGTTTCACGTTGTAGAAAAAGGAAGAGTTTGCAATTCAAGTTTTTTTTCTAAGAAATGGCAAGTTGCCTGAAATACCTGTAATGGACATTAAATACTACTTAAATAACACAGTGCCGGTATAATGAGTTACAAATTAACTATTTACAGAACAAAATAAAAGTTGACAATGTACAAATTGTATGTGGCAAAAAATTACTTTATAGAATGGCAGGGGTTATAACACTATAACGAGGTGGCTACATTGAGAATCATGAAGTGTTTGGAGCCAGATCATCTTATGCATGATGGTAATCTTGTTATGAACTATATTCATATAGAAATTAGGCTCATATTACAACATATCTCAAACTCTGAGTATTCAGAAACATTCACCGAAGTATTCACCTGCTTTAATGTTGACGAAGCATTGAACTATTTAACTTTCTTTGTGCATTGAAATAATTTTTCAAACTTTGTTCTATATTTCAGCTGGGGCGACTGCACTGGGAAAATCACTGATGCCTAGAGTTGCTGCTAAGCTGGATGTGGCTCCAGTGAATGACATCATTGCAGTCCAGAGCGCTGACACGTTCGTGCGGACAATCTATGCTGGCAATGCTCTTCAAACTGTCAAGAGCTCCGACCCTGTCAAAGTAGGAACCACCCACTTAATATATTTAATGCTTTATAAGTATTATCATTATCTTCAATTGGTGCTACTGATAGTTTTTTGAAATTATTGATGCTGCTGGCAATTATTTGAATTTATTGAAGTTGCTGACAATTATTTGAATTTATGGAATGTTAAAGGCAAACTATTTTCATTTAATGAAAGGCAAAACAAATGTTCAATAATTAAATCCATGGTTGAATTATTGTTATATAATTACCTTACCTCTTGCACCTTACAAATAGCATATGTAATTTTTTGGAGATGCCATACGATAGCTCTTGCAAAGAGCTTTAAAATGAGCCCAAACTTGTTTATAAAATGTTTCATGGTAAGAAGTAATTAAAAAATACTAAAAAACCGTCCCTTATTACCCCGTGTGACGGTATGACTTTCTGGCTTCCATTTTTTTTGTATCATGTTGAAGATATTCAGTTAATTTAAAATTAATATCTTGATTTTTATGTTCAAAATCCTTTGTGACAAGCTGTTTTGTGACAGGCTGTTTTGTGACAAGCTGTTTTGTGACGAGCTGTGTGACGAGCTGTTTTGTGACAGGCTGTTTTGTGACGAGCTGTTTTGTGACAAGCTGTTTTTCTGTTTTGTGACGAGCTGTTTTGTGACGAGCTGTTTTGTGACAAACTGTTTTGTGACAAACTGTTTTGTGACGAGCTGTTTTGTGACAAACTGTTGTGATTTTCCTAATAATTTAATGTTTGGTGATAAGTGAAGTGGATCTCTAAGTAAATTGCGTCATTTAAGCACCCATACTCCGTGGCACTTTGCTACCTGTCATATTAACCATTTTGTGAGGCAAGTTGTCTTATTTATCTTCTCTATAATTTCAATCCTGGTATAATTTGTAATCAATAACTGTTATTTCAGGTGATCAGTGTGCGGGGCACAAGCTTCGAAGCCAGCAGCGCGGAAGGCGGCTCAGCTGCCACTGAGAGTCTCCCCCTCCCACAGCTTGACACCACACAGTCGAAATTCTTGGGTCAGCAGCTCTCAAAAAGCGAAAGACCCGAGCTTAGCTCTGCTAAGGTACGTACTTGATTCATTATATGTTGCTCTTGGGCTTCATGAACAATTCTCAATAAAACGGACATGTTGTTGAAATTTTGTCAAGTGTTTTTTTGGCTCCAAAATTGTTCGTGCATGAACTCATTTATTGAATACGAAACCTTGGTTATAATTTGCAAAATGTCAGAACGTTGTGAGTGGAGGTCGTGGGCTCAAGAGCGGCGAGAACTTCGAGCTGCTGTACAAGCTGGCTGACAAGCTCAACGCTGCAGTGGGCGCCTCCCGCGCCGCCGTGGACGCTGGCTACGTGCCTAATGATATGCAGGTGCCGTGTTAATTTTCCCAGCTGAACTTATTATTTGAAAACCCCTTCTAATTCTCTTCAAACAGTACCAGTAAGATATTGGCCAGTCGCTTGGATACAGAATCAAGTTTTTTGTTAATAATACCTTACTTACGAAGCTGTTTTGAGAAAAAAATTTTTGATTTCTGTCACTTAATTTGAAGCTTATATTTTTTTTTTTATTTTTAGGCTTGAAAACAAGTGTTACCTCTTGAAATTCCCAATTATGTGTTAGAAGTGTTTTATAAAGGCTGGTTCCTCGAAACATTGTACTACAATAAAAATTAATATTATGATTTTCTCAAATTCGTTTTAGTCATTTATATTTAACCTTATTTCTCCGATTAGTAATGCGAACATTCGATGAATGCAGGGGTCCATGAATTCCTGAACGAGTTGTAAGAGTTTTAATTAACTTCAGGGATTGACGTTACCTATTGTCCAAAATTATTTTCCAGTAAATAGTTTATATGTATTGCTCTTCACATTCATGATGAAATTGAATATTCCGTATGTAATTCGAACGTATGTAATTAATCCTGGAAAAATGTTTGCAGGTGGGGCAGACTGGCAAGATCGTGGCGCCTGAGCTGTACATCGCGGTGGGCATCAGCGGGGCCATCCAGCACCTTGCGGGCATGAAGGACAGCAAGACCATCGTCGCTATCAACAAGGACCCTGAGGCTCCCATCTTCCAGGTCAGCAAAAAGCATTCTTATCATCAGTGAAATGACACATCACCTCGAGCTTATTTTGGGTTGGGAAAGTATGCTGTCGCTTGATCAGCATCGAAAATTTGTTTGCAAAATACTGAAAAAAAAGCCTTCTTGCTTTATCAAAATTCTCTGTTCTCTGCACACAATTTCCGTGCTTTTTTCAATTGTGACTTGCACAGATCGAAAATTTTGAATCCATTGTCTAAACTTGGAATTGGACGCATACTATATTTCTCTGCCATCTTGCATTTGTCCTAATTTCATCACTGCTCAGCATCAGTTTCAGTACATAATTTTTTAATTTCATCTGTGTAAAACTTGCATTTTCTAATAAGGATTTGGTTTCCAGGTTGCAGACTTTGGCCTCGTCGCAGACTTGTTCAAGGCTGTGCCAGAACTCACCGAAAAGCTTTAGTTCATCATTATTTTTTATTTGATACTTGAATTACGAACGAATTATGATGTGACACTCAAATTTTGTGTAGCTTGCAGCGGATCCTTTGAATTTAGATACGTGCATCATATTCACCAATAGAATGGTGCTCAGCTCTTCCATGACTCACATTACGTCTCACTTAATTTATTGAACAACGTTGTTCAATACAATGATCATTGAATTCCGCATACGCAATACAATAGGTTTTATGGAAATTTTCGAGGCTTCCGTTACTTTTGTACATACCTTCGTGCTCCGCTAATCGTGCATAACTCTGTTGTATGCTAATATTTTTATTTAGCTATTGTGGGATATAAATGCGAATTTTTGTAATAAACTTTGAAATTTTATTCAGTTTTTCATGGTGATGATAAGCAAAATGAACCTTACCAATAAATTATGAACTTTCGCCCAATAATTTTGTAGTTCGTGATTGACTCTTTCGACTAATAGCAACTATGCCTTTGTCCAGATAGTTATATTTGATACTAAATTAAAACTGGTAAATAGTTTCTATTTACCTCAGACTAAATAACTAGAACATTAGTATATCAAAGCATTCATCACCAGAGCGAAAGGACAGGAATTGTGCAGAGGTACTTCAAAAATCTTTAATGCAATTTGAAGAACCTTGAAAGTTAACGATTATTGTCACATTATTGTATACGTTTTCGTGGTTATATTACAAATGTACAACACAGTATAAAATAGTCGTACTCGAGGCAGCAACCTTGCAGTGTTAAGCGTGCACCTCGTGCGAAATTAAGGTTGTCGCGTTACCCGACGTTTATATTCAGTGACAAGTTTGACAATTATCAAGACTAGAACAATTTAGTTATAAAGATAATATGGGATTTTTTCAGGCAACATTGAACGTATCGGAAGAATAATTCTGCCTAAATCTTGATGTCGAAAAGCGACAGAAGTCGAAGTCATTTGACTTTGGGTAAATTGATAGTTTCGGTGGTAATCATCTACAAGACGAGATATCACGCAGCACATGGCTTTGCATTGTGGTATAGCCAGGAGCTAAGTGGAGAGCCAGCTGACTTGGCAACTACGGAACTAGAGAGAGCTCGCACATGGAAATGCATTAACTTGAGTGTATAAACGAGATTCTACATACACGTTTAGCATAAATAGTATCAACTCTGCTTAAGTTGCTATTCCAGCTCTTCCTTCGACGCGAAATCTTGCAATCTCCAGATGAATCCTACATGCTTTGAAAACAATCACGAGGCAGCTCCCTTGACGCAGTTACTTTCTTATATTCAAGATTTCCCCAATACTTTCTTGCAACTTCTTACTACATTCGATTCATTGTGAATAAAATAAGACAATAATGTAATATCTGCGACATATCTTGATAAGCATGCGTGGACAATTCATTGTTTTCAATGCCAGAATTTCATGTTATGACTGTGACAGGCCTTCATGCGCGAATATCACTAACGGTTACTGCATTCGTAGCCGAAGCTTAAATGCCTCTCCGCTCGCCGGCCCTGCGACGAGGTCGCCACGCATCCGCCGTGTTGCGTGCCTCTTGTTCACTCGTTGCGCTCTGCGCGTGTGCGTTCATGACGTCACGTATCCACGTGCGGTAGTTGGACACGCGCGCGTAGATGCCGTACTTGCCGAGTCTGCCACAGCCTTCGCCAAAAGATGTGATGCCCACCACGTGCCTTTGCGACAATGATTATTTAAATACATTTTTAAGCGCTGAAATTAAATTATATCAGAAACTCGTGAGCTTTCAAAGAACGTTCCCCGGAAAGAAAAACTCCTAAGAATTCGGCGTACGCAAAGTTACGTTAGAGTCGGAAGTGGATAAAACATAACTCGACTCGCATTTAAATTTGGATAAAATGATCGATATGTGAAATAAGCAACATCTTTAATTCTCATGCACGAGTCATAATACACAGAATTTTTGAATTTATTTCCATATAACAAAGAACCAATTAAAATAAATTATCCTTTAATATGTCATACCATGCGTGCCCCTGACGGCACAGCAGCGGTCCCCCCGAGTCACCAGCGCAGGAGTCGACCCTGCCGCCGCGGTAGCCCGCGCAGAACATGTTGGGGGTGATGTAGTAGTCGCGGTATACCGCCCTGCACGACGCGTTCGGGATGATCGGAACCTGACGTGCGTAAGAGTTGGGTAAATAAGCTGCTGGTGCAATGTCTACAAACAAGTGATTAATTAATCAAGTAGAAATGATTTCCTAAGAAATCATTATGTCGCTGAGTATTACGCAACCAATTACCGTTTATTTTCACAGTAAGACTTAGGAGGGACGCAGCTACTATTGATTTACTGTTGACCAACGTCGAGTGAAAATATTTAGAGAGAGACGCGTGGAGAATAACATCACTAAATCAGAAACAATGGCTCACATCAATAATATCTTGACTGTGATTGGGATGAATTCTGTGCCAATAAACGGATTGGCTACAAGTTCTGCTTAGATTTAAAGAACATCAGGTCCATACCTTGTGTTGGTTTCTAGTTAATGATATCGAAAAATATAAAACGTCTATGGAGAAATATGAAGCGGCTTAATAAGTATTCCTGCAATGCTGCAGTCCGAACCTCGGCCTGATGCAGGACGTCTGTGCCGAAGAGGTGGGTGTGTCTTTCTTTTCCCCACCCGATGATGGTACAAATTTGCCCCACTGGGAGCGGCTCCCCCTGGTTTGGGAGGCACACCGGGGAAAGGTACGGGGTGTAGTCAACGGGTTGTGGGAGCCGCAACAACGCGATATCGTTATCAACGGTCGTGGAGTCGTACAGGGGGTGAGAAATGGTTTCCGACACCTGAAAAGGAAATGAATCGCATTATAATACTACATATTAGGCCCGACGAAACTAGGTAATATCTTCGTTGAGGTATGCGCATTATAAATTAAGTCAATGTGCTATAGAGCTTATATGAAACTCGATTCACTTTTCGAGAGTTCAGGCATTTTGAATCAAACCAATTTTTTAAAAAATAGTATCTAGTCTCACGACGGTTGTTGAGAAAGTCTCACCCTGAACTCGATCTCCGTGCCCTCCCTGACGGAGAGGTCGTGTTCGGCGAGCCTCGCGTAGAGGCGCTTCCTGACGCAGTGCGCGGCCGTCAACACCCACCGAGGCCCCACCACAACGCCCCCACAGAACGCTTCCTGTCCCCACACGCATAATACAAGTCCAGGCTTTGTGAGTGATGTTAATAAGGCTTGATCAATTAAAGTGATGTTAATATGAATTAAAATATTTGCGAACGAAATGATGCAGCTGTGAAAGATGTGAATCGTTTAGAATCCATGACTTAAATTGACTGATCATGACTTAAATCTATTGTCTATTGACAATAACTATGTTTACCAGTTATTGGATACAAATAACATTAACAGCTTTGAATCCGTCAGTCGAGAAAGGATTTAAGTTATTCACATTTAAAGATTATCTGATCAACTGATACAAGATTAGTAAGTAAGACTTGTAAATATATTTCAAAGCTGCAGAGAAAATATCATAATCCGTCACCCAATAGTATTGTCCAATTAAGCAAACAAAAATATTGTGAAAGCTACCGACAATTGCATGATATACGATAGAAAAGTCTTACGCAATGTTATTTTCTACGAGCAACAAATTTGACTGGTATATTATTCATACTGTCGTATAATGTTGGTGGCATGAGTATTGAAGGTAAGTGTAAGTCTCTCGTAAGTCGTAATATCCTCAAGAATTTATATTCATATAAATTAACTCAATCTCCTTCGATTCGAAGTTGTTTATTTATTCGTTTGATGACCAAGTCACATTGTTACATTGACCAAGTTTCATATGAAGATATAAAATGCTTGCGATGAATACGATGGCAATCGTGAGGATCAAAAAGCGTCATAAATACACGGCGGTTAACCAACGAAGCGCATCGTCGTCTCGTATACATCATGAAAAAAACATGCGCTCATCTTCGTCTCATATATACAGTGAATTTATCATTCACATATCTTCTCATACACGCCATAAAGTTATCATTCTTACATTGTAGTGTCATATGCACCGTGGAGTTATCATTTACACGTCGTCGTCTTATGTACAGCGCAATGTTATTGTTATCACACGCCCAGCAGCGTTTGAGCGCATGAAGACTGAGCAGCGCTTGAGCTCATGAAGACTGAGCAACGTTTGAGCTCATGAAGACTGAGCAGCGCTTGAGCTCATGAAGACTGAGCAGCGCTTGAGCTCATGAAGACTGAGCAGCGCTTGAGCTCATGAAGACCTGTCTCTTATACACATCTAGATGTGTATAAGATCTTGATGCTCTGATATGTTATTGTGATCATATCTTGATGCTCTGATATGTTATTGTGATCATCTTGGATTGCGTGGCAGGAATATGAGGCAAAAACTAGTTTTTGATTTCTTGCAAATAATTTTTACTGAATAGTTCAAGGTTCGGAAATTACAGATTGTTTATTATTATTTGCGAGGATTGTTAATAAATCATATAATTTTTAATTACCATTATGTTTGTGTTTATTCTATGTAAGATAACACCGTCTTCATCAGCATTCCCATGTTTGTATTGAAACTCTTAATATATTTGCTTCATGCCAACTACGCTGACATTATTTCCTATTCCCTGTAATTATTTAGCTCTATCTTTGTATGGTAATACAAACTCAGTCCGACTCAATAATTCTTCACAGCGAGTTGCGCATAATATGTTCTCTAAAGACACGTGAAATATCGACGCATTTTGCTCCTAATTAAGTCAGCTTTATTAGGATGCTTCGCTGGCTATCTGGTCGCCATAGCAACGCGTGGGTCGATATGTTGCGTTCACGTGCAAGTTTTCCTACTGATCGCAGCAGCGACCATGACAAGAGAATGTTAGGAAGAACGAAGACGCTAGAAACGAAGACGCTAATTATATACAAGAGAAACGAAGAAGCTAATTAGAAACGAAGACGCTAATTATATACAAGAGAAACGAAGAAGCTAATTTTGCTCTCATGCAGCTAAGTACGCCACTCGGCGGTTGGCGCCAAATCTGATAAGAGGGACGACGACGCGTGCGTCTTGCGTAGAGCCAGCAACTACTAAAGAGACTACAAGTATCCACGAATATCCCATACGATAACTCCTTGCACGTTGAAATTTTTAAATTAATAAATCTTCATTCGTGTTATTCTTTCGATGCGAAAATACGTGCGTGTTATTCTCGTGCTATTCAATACAGATCAGCTGGGGCAAAATTATAGAAGTCATTAGCAATCAGGGACGAAATTTAGTGAGTTTTAGATCGACGATCGTCAAGTTGGTCGTTTAGTCCTCTTCTAAATTGTAATACAAATTACGCCTAATCATGCAAAGGGCTGTTTTACCTACCGAGACTGGCACTATGGAGAAATAAATTTGTGTTAACTTAGAGTAAATTTTAAATATTATCAAATATTTTGAACTTGGTGACTTTGTATGTTAACTTCGTTAGCCACAATTTGCAAGTTCAAAACCCCAAAAAACGCCCATATGCAAATAAATATCTTAGGTTTGTTGGGTTTAACATTTTAGGTTTTCATTGTAGTTGAACAAAGAAAGCCTAAAATGTTAAGTTTGAGATACCTCCTTGCAAACGATCTGCTGATTCAATGGTGCGGCGAAATTGTGTATTTTTAAACATGGGCGCACTATACCTACCTTATTTCTCAACTTGAATACTACCATACATTATTTTTCAATTTGAACTCTACCATACTGTATTATTTAACTTGAACACTGCCATACTTAATTTATAAACTTTAACGCTTTAATCATGTATAGGCATGCGTACGATATTGGCGAGTCGGTTGACTTAACGAGCAAGATATCAGCAGACGTGCGGATGATCAAACGCAAGTAATGAAGCGAGCACCTTTGATCTTTGAAATGAATGCATTAAAATTGAGTGACAAAAACAATCTACAGATAATGAAGTGTTATTTCGAATAATCAAAGAATAATTCTATCAACAGACTACCTCTGCATGACCTTTTGATATTGCAGTGCATACAACTCTTTCCAACTCTTTTTACAACTCTTTTAAATAGAGAATATTGGGGACAAGATATTTCACGATAAAAATCATTTAAAAATTATTCCAAAACCACAGCACGGTTTTAACTCACTTTGTGCCTGTTGAGGATGACTACTTGCCATGGCCACTGTCCTCTCTCGGCCTCCCGGCCTCCTAGAATTTTTAAATTTAGGCCTAGATTTTTTGGAGCGTCCTCCATCCCTCTGGAGGTGTTGTGCGCACGACCCTCGGTCCAAAGGCCTTTAGTGCTGACCCCACAAACTGCGTTCAAATTGGGGGAGTGGAGGGAAGAGGAGGAGGGGGTTGGGGAGGGTGAAGAAAGCCGGAAAGGTTTAAAAGGTTTAGAGGTAGTTTGGTTTCTGCTAACAATTCGTTTACATTGGCGGTCCGTAAATTACAGAGAAGGTAGAAGCTGTTAGCGCACATTAGTGTTCTTGGGCTGAACTGAAGGCAACATTTAGTCTTTTGTTGCAGCGGCTGTGGTCTTGAATGGGGTGGATGTTTGGAAGACAACTGAGACGATAACGCATGCACGAGAAAACCCTTTGAAAATGATCACGCTGAAATGGTTAGAGAACCACCGCTGTGCTACGAGTGCTGGTTGCATGATGAATGGTAGCTATGATAGTGTGATGGTTTCATGATGAATGGTTGTTATGATAGTGAGATGGTTTCTTGATGAATGGTTGTTATGATAGTGTGATGGTTTCATGTCAACTGAATCTGGGTGGGACAAGAAGAAGGAAGATAAGTGGGAGGCAAGGGATGAGGTTGGAGGCGTTGAGTCTAGAGGCACCAGATCAAAAAGAACGCCGTTTGATTGGCTTTCGGAGCTGCCGCGTTTGATGGCTTCATCAGTTCCGAAGAGTTCCATAGATGTCATTTCTTCTTCGTCAAGTAATCTCTCTGAATTTTTCTCGTCCTCTCGCACGATTTTTGACTGGTGAGGTTCAGGTAAGATATCATCAAAAGGAGATTCTGGAGAAGTCTGAATAGCTCCGTGAAGTGATGTTGAGTCAGAAAAATGAGGGAAAGAGTTTCCGGAACTGCTATTAGGATGTTTTGCTAAAGCATCCATTGAAGGAAAAACTGAACTCGTAAAGTGGGTTAAGGGGAGCGAAGAGTTTCTTGTGGGAGACACTGGGGGTATGATGCCGGAAACGGCGGATGCTCGAGCTGGCAAAGACTGGCCAGATGAGGAAGATGAAGTCGCAGATAAGAGTCCAAACGAAGGCACTGATGCGACTGACGACGATTGAGCTGATTGCTGAGACGACGAAGTTGCAAAAGTAGATGCTGATACTTTGGTGCCAAATAAGTTTGCCTTGAATTCGTCATCTTCTAAATCTGGAGGGAAACAAACAGCAACTCGAAGCAGCTTGTGCGAGGGACTAGCATGCTAGATAATTATGATTTCGACAAGCATTCAATTTCCTCGGCAAGGTAATCAGTACTATAACTAATAGTAAAAAGTTATACCTGAAAGTAAAAACATGAAGTATATTAATTAAAAACTGATACATATATATCCAGGGGGTACAAAATATTTCAAGGGATGATAGATACTTCCAACAAAGACGGGCCAACGTGAAGGATATATGTATGAGTATTAAACCTTACCATAGACTTCGGGGTAACAGAGCTTATTGGACTCATTCGTATAGCATAGTATAGTATCGTATAGTAGTATAGTATAGTACAGGACAGTACAATATAAAACAGTCCAGGTCAGTACAATATAGCGGTTTCTGCATTAGACCTGTTGCCGATTCTCAACATCGCAGAATATTCCCAGCTCGTTGCGGTCTCAAACACGCAACTAACTGCTCCAATTTCGTTGTGCTTAAGAGCTCGGCCTTCTTGCCGTTTTGACCAGAACTGTAGCAGGTAGCTGGGATCGAACCAATGACTCACTGTTCCATCCAGTCTTGGTATTATGAACAATAACCACTGTACCACCCTGCCCCGTTGGGATAGAGCTTACCTGTACCAGAGCTCAATGGGGCATTGAAGTCTCGATGACTTGAATATCTTTGGTGGAAGGGACGATGATGGCTGGCCTGCTCGCCACCGTAATTCCTTCCATCAGTAGGTACATTGATGTGTTCTGCCCGATGGTACCGAGGATCTCTACTGTGGTCCTTAATATCCCCAGATCCATCGAATCGGATTGGATCCCAAACATTTCCAAATCTTCTGGAATAACCAAAAGGATTTTCAGCCGAAACGATGTTGTAACTGTTCCGAGCCTCATCTGAAGTTTGAGTGTCATGTCCTCTATGTTGGGACCATTTAAAGCCTTTGTGACCATGACCAAGCTCGTTCCAGAGCAAGCTTGATTGAGACCATCTTGATGCAAAGGGATCATTGTAGTTAGTCCCCAGATAACTATTCCTATCCTCCATCATGTCAGGTGTTCTGTTATCTAGTCTTGAAATGTCATCGCGTTCGCCTGATAAGAAATCAAAAGGATCCAAAATATCCTGGCGGTCTTTCGCTAGTTCTACTGAAGTTTTTTCTTCGATGGAGTTCGCAAGATATTCTTGTGTCGTAACGTCGCCATTTTCCTCCTTGTACTTAGTCTCGCAAGCGTCGCCTGGTGTGTAGCAAAAGGCTTCTTCTCGAACGATCGCTCCGCCGCAAAACAAACGGTACTTGCACCATCTGAAGGCCAAGGATAAAAATTATAAAAAATTGGAATGTCTAAGGAAGGGAAATTGAAGAAAAATTAATTTATTCACAGTTCTATCACGAGTTTGTTATGTAAAGTAGGGGATAACCAAAACAGCAAATTTTTCGACCCTACACTGAGATGCAGTAAACGTAAAACGTCTCAACAAAATCTACTGGGTGTGATATAAAATAAAGATTCATGTGTTTTACGTGCAAAGAAAATAATAAAAAATAACTAATACTCGTATATAATTCTATGTTATTACTTTACAATTTACCTATAACGCGACGTGACGCAAGTTTCTGAACAATGGCCCCAATCCGACCACCTCGAGTAGAAAACTGCGTTGAAATTCACCAGCAGGCGCAAGTCTCGGTGAGACGATTTGCGCCCTTGTACCACCTTAAACGCTCTTCGTCTCGCTGGTCTCTGGTGGTCATTTCTAGCAGGAGAATCTGTTTCCAAAGTATTCATTTTGTTATCCAATTCTGTTAAATTATCGTGCATTATTGAGGGCTGTCGATTGTTCTGATTGGCATATTGGCGATGCGTATGTAGGCGGTTGTGTTGATGGTTATGTCGGTCGGGAGCAACAATTTTCTGTTCCCTCTTGACATATTGCACGTTGTTATCGTCATCTGAGATTAATTTTCCGACCGTTTCGGATACAAGATGGTTGGCGGTAGTTTCTTTAGACTCGTATGGCTTTGGTCGATTTATTTTTGAAATGCGGTCATTTCGATGAGATTCTCCTCGCGGCGTAGATGCTATCAGCTTTGCCTCTTCTGCTGAGTCCTTATTGGGTTTTTTCTTACACCGCCACCCGAAACATGACCTCTCTTCCTGGAATACAATGAAATTTATGGTACACGACTTAAGTTAATATGGGACTGCAGAGATGCTCCGAATTAAATCTAATTTTGAGAAAATAAGCTACCAAGATCCTAAAAACGTGTCTTTTTTTCATTTTAGAAACAACGATGGTATAGTATTCAGCTTACAGTGGACAGGTTGGGCGCAACTTTCATCTCTAGCATAATTATTCACGTGGAGCAGAAAAAACCTAAGAAGGAGCGCAAATTCCAAGAAATAAACAGTCAACAAGCACGACATAATTTTGAATTTATAGTGAAATAACTACTTGGATCCGCAAAAACTACAAAAGTCACGAAATAAACACGATACAGAAAAAGAAGTGCACAGTCGTGAAAATCAAAACGAATTATTTTTGGTCGGCCATTTGGCCATATTTGAAACCGAGACGCTCGATCGTCGCAGTTGCCGGGAAATTGTTCAGTGTTTATGCGGGCAGAATAAAGCTGAGATAAGCATCGTCAAGCCGACCCTTGACTCATAAATATTCCCACCGCTTCAACATAAAACTTTAAAGTGAATAAACTGTCTCAGGATAAACTCAGTAAACGTTCAATTAAATCGTAGTTCATAGAATGATACTCTACCTTGATGCGGGCAATGCAGCGCACCATAGAATGATACTCTACCTTGATGCGGGCTGTGCAGCACACCATACAATGATACTCTACCTTGATGCGGGCTGTGCCACACACCATACAATGATACTCTACCTTGATGCGGGCTGTGCAGCACACCATACAATGATACTCTACCTGGATGCGGGCTGTGCAGCGCACCATACAATGATACTCTACCTTGATGCGAGCTGTACCACACAAATCCTTCTTCTTACACCGTCGCCGCCGCTTCTGCTTGCAGCGTCTATTACAACGCGTCCACGGCGACCACTCAGAGAAGATCTGCTCGCTGCTGCTGCTTCTGCTCGATGTTTCTTTCTTGCTGTCGTTTGTCCGGGAAACGCGTTTCCTGTGATTCCTTCTGTTATGAATATTACTCTTCAATTTCTTAAGCTTATTTGGAGTCTGCGTTTTGGATGGCAATGATGAGTTTTGTTTTCTTCTTTTCTCCCGTCTTGATTGAGAAGAGTGAAGATCGTGTCGTGAATTTTCCTCGGAAACAATCACGGATCTTTTCTTGCGATGCTGCAATTCTGTTTCATAATTATTATATGCCTTGAAGGTTTTTTTTAACTTCTTCGGACTGTACATAGCAATTTTCGAAAAAGGGATATTATTTGTAGGGCTGTACAAATGGAGCCTCGTTTGCCCTTGACCCTTTTCCAATATATGTAAACGGTTCTTAAATTCCTTTGCTAAATAAATTTGTGTCATATGTGAAGATGACTCGTTGGTATGAACTTCGAGAACATTTTTGAGGGACCCTGAGTTGTTAACTTTAGGCAAGTGAAAGATATTAAATTGTTTCTTAGAGAACTTATTTACAATTTCATCGCCAGTCTTAGCCTTACTTTTTCCAGGCTTCCATGTGAGATCTACCTCATTGAGCTGTGACCCAGGAGTGATTAATTTATTAATGGAGAAATTAGGCCTGGGCTCATGTTTAGATAAACTAAAATCAGGCAGAAGATTGGCTGTGGTGCGTAGGGTGTCATGGAATGGCCGCTGCTTAACATTTTTGATGATTCTCTCTTTCCCGTTGATTCCTCTGAAGCTCGTAGCCTTGGGCGGTCGTGCAGCTAAAATACATTAGATTCGATAATAAAAACTAAAATTTCTAAAATAAATGGCTCGAATGTATTTCCGAATATTAGTACTATTTTTTCATGTACAATATAAGACATTTTGCAATGCGAATAAAAATCACCACTATGAACAACGTTGTAGGTGCACATACCAGATGCATGAAGTAGAAACTTCGTTGCGCTTTCAGTTCCATCAACAGAAATCTGTAGCGAGCGAAAGATTTTTTAGTATCAAGTAAAATAATTAAAAAAAAGATGAACCGCGAAGAATTCTTATATTTAAGCCGTGAATAAATCTATAGCTATTGGTTTAAAAAGCTTATTAACAGGAAAAAATTTCAAGAAGTATGCATCCGATCCGATTGATTTTTAAAAAATAGATGGTGTGTCGTTCAGCAGCTAAATCGAAAATGAAATGCAAAACTTACGAATTTATCAAGCTTAGCATTTTGATTCTTTAAATCAATCAATAACTTGGCAGCGGCGAACATAAACCGCTATTCTGACTTCAGAACTTATCGGTAAAAAATTTGGTTAGTTAAAAACCTGAGCGAGGTTTAGACTTAAATACATCTCAATAAAAAAATAATAAAAAAACAGAGGCTTAAGTTGATACCCAAAAACTAAACAGCAGAAAGAAACGTAAGATATCACCGGCCACATTGAGCATTGCAATATTTTTCTTAGGGCTTGAAGTCAGTCAGACTTGGCTTGCCCCAACAATTGCAACGCGCGCGTTGCTGAGCACATTCTCGGCCGCGGGCTTGTCGTGTCAATAGAGAACTTGACGTGTGCTGCTGCCAAGCACGAACAAGCGCGACTCTCCGTTCTATTGACAATCATGGCTGAAATATGTGACTGGAGACACGACATGACAAGGAATGAATCAGGCGGAAAGTAACTTTGTGTTTCTATGTTTGAACAAGGCACGAAATGTGAACAAGGCACGAAAAGGAAAAGAATCGGCGACAGGTCACATCAGGCCTACGCTTCAGCGCCGACATCACTATGTTATGTTATGTGTTGCATTGGATCAGTACGTAAAGTGTGCGCTGTTTGGTTTTACTGCGTTTCGAATAAGTTGTGTGGTCGTTCTATATGCTGTTTACTCAATAATAATTAATAACATTAGACAGCTAGGAGAATTTAGCCTTAAGTTATTCAAGGGAGCAGTAAACAAGAGATCAATCTCAAACTTCTCGCGAGGAAGACTTAAATTTTGGAAGGTCGAGCTTTCACAAAATTATACATGCCATCTAAGTCTGCATAATACACCAACGTAATTTGATGACCATCTTTGGAAGTTGTGCCGTAAATAATGATGGCATTTACAAATTAAGTTTACTTAATCAAGCATATCTAGTAAGTTAAATAAAACTGAAAGATGTTTGTGCAAATTCGAGCAGCAGTACTCCAACGGAGATTATATGGTGCAATTTATTAAAAAAATAGAGCATCATGCAGGTGTTAGAACAACTCGTGTTTGAGTTGGTGCAATGAGAACTTGATCAGGCTTTAAAAAGCAGATGTTGCTCGAAGTCGCTATAGGGGATTAACATAAATAAATCGTTCCAAATAGTTTTCTATATTTCACACTAATCATCTTCTGCCTATTTCGAAACATATTTTGATTTATGGAAAGGTTATCTACAATCATCCGAGTTGTGTTAAATAGATAGGTATAAATTGTACAATAACGAAAATTTTTATTGTCTTTGTAACAAAATTGTCACGTAACAAAAAATTGTCAAATTGTGTAAAATTTCACGTAACAAAATTTACAAAAGCCAGGCACGTAAGAAGTACTTTTCCAAGGACAAATTCAGTAACTTAAGCTTCATTTACCATCTCATCGAGAAATATGTATAGAATGCAAAGCTTAGTTCAGCTCTAGAACAACAAGCTAGTCGCTCCAACGCTAATGCCACCTTACATCTTCAGAAATGCCAGAAAAGCTTTCGGAACACGCGATGTCGGCTCGATTTAGAACAATTTCAAAGACGCACATTAGCTAAACCAAGCTGCTGTAACGCTCCACATTTAGAGCTGGTATCGTCGGGGCAAGCACTATAGAGGTTTCATTTTACAGCTTAGATAAAATTGGCAACAACCTAATGGATATTGCCGGGTTTTTCAAAGTTTTTGCTCGTGACGTTAAAGGCAGATTATTTCTTGAAAATATGATCTGTAAAAACGAAAAATATAGTTCAAAATCCGAATGAATATCTATAAAAAAATTAGAAGCACGCAGGGCGTCATCACACGAAGGCATTCACCATATCAGCCACAATTATTAATATGTTCTGCAATTCAGAAAACCGTGTTCTTTATCGGTGTCCAGCTTGGATTAAATGTCTGGAAATCTGACGGACGAGGTGCGAGCATCAACCCGAGTTTCCCGTGCAAGGCGTTCAAAATAATCTTTGCTATCTAATTAACTTTCGCTGCTTGCTAATCTTCGATCATTTAGTCTGCACATTTTATGACAAGAGAGAAATGAGAAAATATTTAGCGTATTTTCGTACCCTTTCACAAGAAACTAAGCTTGGGCAGATGATGGAAATTTTCACCAGATAAAATAGTGTTACTAAATGTTATAATGCAAGAGAAGGTCGATATTTACAAGATTACAATATGAGAAGACACGGTTGCAACGACAGAGTGACGATGTCGAAGTCGGACAACGGAAAAGGATTTAGGAGTTAATATCGACAATGAGTTGAAATTTTCTAAGCATATTGAAGGTCAAGTTAATAAAGCCAATCAACGACTTGGACTGATCAGACGCTCTTTCGAGTTCCTAGATTTAGAAACGATGAAGCAGTTGTTTGTTGCTGTCGTACGCCCGAACCTGGAGTTTGGAAACATCGTGTGGTCACCGAAATTTGAAAAGGACAAAAATTTAGTAGAGAGTGTTCAAAGACGCGCAACAAGGATAGTTCCGGGCTTGAAAGGCAAGTCCTATGAGGAAAGATTAAAGATTATGAAGCTTCCAAGCCTCCATTATCGACGTCTGCGTGGGGACCTCATTGAAGTATACAAATATACTCATGGCTTATACAAGGTCCCAGAAGGATTACTAGAATTTGAAACAAGAACCAACACCAGGGGCCACGGCTATAAACTAAAGAAACAGCGTTGGAACACATCCATGCGACAACATTTCTTCTCGCTTCGAGTCACCGACATGTGGAACAGCCTCCCCGAAAGCATCGTTGAAGCTCCGAGTATGAACATCTTCAAAAACAGACTAGACGAAGCTATGCAGGAGCATATGTTCAGTCTTAAAATGCCTAGCAAATTACGGAGCAGGCAATAAGTCCAGCAGCTATCTCAATCAATCGTCAGTTATGGAAAGATCGGGTTCCAAAGGCCGGATCCCTTGTGAATCAAGTCACGAAAAGTTCAAGAATCGGCAACAGGCCATGGGCCCTATGTCTTCAACGCCGACACTTCTATTCTATTCTATTACTTCCCAAGAGCAATTGTGCGACACACATTGCGCACAAATTAGTAATGGAAGTATACAAGTATACTCATGGTTTATACAAGGTCCTCGAAGGTTTACTAGCAATTGAAACAATAACCAACAACCAACACCAGGGGCCACGGCTATAAGCTAAAAAAAACTGCGTTGCAACTCATCCTCTCGACAGCACTTCTCGCTTCGAATCACCGACATGTGGAACAGCCTCCCCGATTCCATCGTTGGCTCTCCAAGTATGAACGCGTTCAAGAACAACTAGATAAAGCTATTGAAAAATACATGTACAGACTTAAAATGCCTAGCACCATATCAAACCTGGTGGAAGTCTAGTAGCCATTCCGAACTATCGTCAGTTTGGAAAAGATCCGGTCGAAGGACCTGTTTTTAGACCGCGAAAAGTACAAAAATCGGCGACAGGCCACATCAGGCCTACTCTTCTGCGCCGACATCATTATGCTATGTTATGTTACATAAGCATCAAATAAATAGGACGCATTTCGTTTTTCGACGTTATCAAATGATGTACTAACAAATGATAATTCATACCTTCTCGATAGGTATGAACCTTCTCATACCTCTAAACAATGGCTACTTCCGGGAAGAACGCTGAGGCCAAATTATAATAATTCTAACAGCTAATCCTCAATTCAATATCAACGAGAATCTAAATATCCATTTGAACGATTTCACATCCTGCCAGACACAAGCTAATCTTCGGGCCGTTAAAGATCAGGCAGCTCCGTTACCGTTACACTCGTCCATTCTCGATACCTACTACGCATGCGCGGAAGTGAGCCGAAATCGATCAACTGTTTTGCACGGAAAATTTAAGCTTTTCTTAGCTGCATCCGTCAGTCTGTCTAGCCAGAACTTAACCTAACCTTTAAGAAGTGTATGGGTTTGCGTGGTTCGTAATCAATTCAAACGATTGAATGTGAAGGAAAGCGTAATTAAATTTTCCAGATTTAATCGCGGACGAAACATTGCGATCGCATACTTCCTGTATTTAGCATTTAATTGGTAAATAATTCACATGAAGTTATTCTTCTTAATATTAAAAAACATTACGTAACCAATACTTATTAGATGCTGAGTATACTCAGTAAGGAATTTAAATGATATTGCAATATATTGTTCGTCATAAGTAGTTCTGGAGCGAGCAACAGCTGAAAGGTTCTTAGTGAATGTCAACTCCACACAACTGTATGTACAGGAAGTTAATTAGCGAGCCTATGCATGGGCACGCGCGAGTCCGTTGCTGCATCGCCGCCGCTCTTCCAGGCCTAGTTTTTCGTGTAGAATTTTAATTGATGAAATGATAAGAGCCACATTTGTTTAGCATTAATCACGTCGTGCTTCTTCAAACGCCAACATGCGGATAATTCACCAGCGTAGCAGGTAATTAAACTTATTTTTCTTTAGAATATGTATAATGAATTTGAATTTCAGTTAGCAAACATGCATATAATACCAATCAGCGGTCCATAAATATGTAAAATTTTCAATATTATAGTATAACATTTATATAGTCGGCAAACAAAATTCAGTGTAATGGATACACAAATTGTTAGGTAATACCTATAATGAGTTTCAGTGCTTCTGAACAGGTGATTACTCGAGCTACGTCTATATAATTAGGTACCTTTAATTCAGTAGGATATTGTAAATTGTAACGAAAGCTATGATCGAATGCAAATTGTTCGTACACGAAGACATCTGTGCAGGCAGGAAGCAGATTAAGCAGATTAAGTGAGCTAGGGAAGGCGAATTTAGCCTAAAAAAGACACTCCTTATAGAACAACTTATGTCACCTGCTGCTATCACAACTAAAGGTCAAATAATGATCCTCCCTTGGGATTAGCACACAGACCGTTTATCAATGCCTCAATAGTGTCGAGGTTACAAAAACGAACCTAGTAGAAGAAAACCTCTACCCATTCCCTAAAATATCATGTAATCACTCATTCATCATGTAGAAATGTTCAAATGCTCATTATTAAGTCCTTTGATAAAAACTTCAAAATTTAAAAGCGTTACCATATACATAAATATTTATTATTTACAAAATGTGGACGAGTTAAATCACTGGAAGCTACTGAGCAAATATGCTGTACGATAGAATTATATTCTCACATTCATCTTTGAGTTGTAATGCAAAAAAACCATCAATAAAACAGACATCTAAATCTAAAACCAGATGTCTAGACAGACAGGTTCCATCATCAGATCAGTCGAGAGCTGCTCGTCAGATAGTAGCCGAAGATAGAATTTTAACACCCAAAAGAGTTAGCGAGATTTCAAATCAAAGTAGCAATCAAGAAATTCTTCTCGGTCTGTACAAGACTCACTCAAGACTAATCCTATGGATAACTTTGATGCCACGACGGCTTATATATGGCGAAGCCTCGTCTAGCAAGACCATCATTCTCGGTTGAGGTATTCGTCGTACCTTCAGCGCGGCATGGATCATAAGCAAACTAGACAAGTTATTCGGAGCTAAGTGTACACTAGCTGTACATGCAGGGTTGTCCTATGTCCCGTTATCAGTAGCTGCATCGAAGCTCATACACTTTAAATCAAGTTAAATTAGACAGCACGCATGGATCCATATTGCAGGTAGCGTCAGTTCACTCATCTAATCAGCCTTGGCTTCTTTGTGGATTCTTATTAAAAACTTCAAGTAAATTAAAATAAAACTTATTCACCAAGTGCCTGTCAGGTACATTTGACCATTTACTTAGCAAAGGCTACTAATACGATTGAGCGCTCAGTACATCGAAATTATTTCATTTGATACATGTAAGCTCGAAAGAAATCCGCGAATAAATTAGCACCCCGCCAGCAAATTACTACCTAAATATCTCTAGCATCATATTGGTGAGTAAAATAAGTTTAATTTTTATTAGACAACATGAGCCTTTGATTCGCACCCTGCATAATAATAATGCTGGCCCTAACGATGTACGTACAACAAATACATGCTAGCCTATGCTGACTAATTGGCTAAGACAGCAGGAGCATCAGTGCAAATAAAACATGTGTAGCTAATTAATTGAATTAGTAAGGATACGGCAAAATCCAAGTAGAATTAGAATTTAAGCCTATTAAAATATTTCACGTAATGTCTATTAACTCTGGTAATTATATAATATGACCTCAAGAAATGGAGCATATGAGGGACCATTCGTTTATATAATGAATAACTTCATAGTATAGGTAGTAATGAAAACAGGAAGGTACCATATCCCCCTTATAAAAATTACCTAAATTAAAACCTAACTAAAAAAAGATGGAAGCACACATGATCTATCTGAGCAAATTTGCTGGGAAGTGATGTCTCTGTTATGAGGGCAGAGGGGAGACTGAAATAAATGAGGTACAACAAGCATGACTATTTATCTTCCTCGCCACAATGGCTATAATCCATCGCAACATCGACCAGAAATATATAACTTTTTATATACCAATCGCCGAAACAATATTGATTGAATTCGTTGATGTAAAACGGACAATCGATAATGTCAAATGAATTGATGCATATGTTGCTGGATGTTTGAAGCCAAGTTTACAATAAAACAAATAAAAAAACTTTTAAAAACCACGTTTTCTTAACGGACAAAAAAGAAAAACATTTACTCTTACATAACATTTAAGTTATGTAAAATGTTCAAGGGAATTAGAGAAGTTGTTAACATATCGAAGTCCTACGATCTACGTAGAAATTTGTTTTCACGATAAGCTGTATTAAACTGTAATTTTGATCAATAAATGAACAAAACCTGAAACAAAGTTGAAACTTAAGTATATTTTTTCGTCGGATATAAATTTATGTGAGTGGAATAAGGAAATATTTATGCAAATTAATCGAATTATTGGTAGTACATTATAAATCATGCAAAACCTCGGACATGATCGCGAATTCGTACATTTTTATAAATAAACGAATTTCTTTCTTAATAAAACTGCTCAGAAAGTTCAATTTCCAGGAATCCATTTTTGGGACTATTGATTGAAAACAACAACACTATTTAAGTTAACATTCTCGCATTATTCTATTAGTTTAAAATAATATTCCTGCAGGCTTTGGTAAAACTTAGTGCGTGTGTAAAAATTTAAATGACTGCAGTGCACGAAGTAGATTTCATTTAACTAAAGGTCAATTATATTGGGGTCTGCCTCGTCTCTGTAGAGTGTAGACGACGGCGTTTTAGATCGGCGATCTTAAAATGCAGTCACGTAGCAAACTTTTTCTTGCCTAATTTATCCATGACGAAACAAAAATTATGCGCCATACAATTCATGCAGCAAGCAAATTTAAGAGCCTATGCCACGAAGGAGATCAGACGCCCGAAGCTCGCTCACCATTCCCAGCATAAATAGACTTGGATGAGCCCCGTAACCTGCAATTTTGCTAAGTTATTATGGGTGGTCTGGCTTGCTCCACACATGGATTGAGAAACTCTGAGCTAAATTTCCTTGATAATTTTAAATTGTATTGTGATAAGATCTTCCCATTCGAACAAGAAATAAGGCCGAAAAAGCGTAGATTACGTATTCTCTCTGCATAGCAACGGGTTCACAGCAATTGTTTGGGAGCAAGTCTACAAATAGTCTATAGACAACCGTCTAAAAAAGCTCAATATAGAAATTCTTATCAGCAAAAGAAACGATTCGCATGTCTTTCTGTTAGCAATATAATCATTTTTGTTAACGAATGGGCAAAAAAGCCTCGTCCAAACGAAACTTTGCCTGCGTCAGTTTTTTATACAAATGAAAATTTCTTCCGTAGTCGATTCTAAACCCTTGCATTTTGCGCAACCAATGGCCAAAAGATAAAAGCTCTAGCCAAATCGTTCATTGATCGAATATGATACAGTATAAGCATGACGCTTGAAAGATCTCTGATAAAAGTGATAATTCTTTTTGATATTTCAAAATTTACTCGTCTATTGTTTAACCAAATTCAACAAGAAGGGTATGGACAATTAATTGAGATTTGTACAATCGATCAATACAACATTCGAAGGGAAAGGATGGCCAATATTTGGACATGAGACAAATATATACGATCAGTCCGTCTAAATACAGAATTCCGCGATCTCTCATCACGGACACCAACACCGGCTAAGCCTCAAGAGAAGCCAGGCGCCATGTGCAATATACAAAGCGGCATAATAGGCTAAACATTTATGACGGCCGCGTCAACGCTTTGTGCATAACATTTTTCGCCGGCCTCTGCTCGCGAAACAGAACATCAAGTGAACATTTGATTTAAGTTGGCGCACAACTTAGTACGAATGTTTTGTCAACATCTACAGTTGCATATAGTTGCGTTTCATGCCTCACTGCCCGAGATTTTCCAAACGGCTCGATTGTTCAACCGATACTTATGACGACTAAGCACCATACAAACGATACTATAATCCTTTCTAAGCTACTTAAAAAAATGGATACGGGAGCATAATCATGTTATAACTTTAAAATTTCGATTATGTGCATAATTTAAAAATTTAAAGTGAAATTCAGAAATGAAACCTACGGATGCAATACCGCTTGCGATAACGGACATCTTGCGCTGACAGAAAAGAAGGTGTAGCTAAAAGGAATGTATTCATGCGTGCCTCATAAGTATTATATTAACCATGTTTCCCATTCATGAAGTATTATAAGCATGTATTTAGTCATGTTTAAAGCAAGGATACCAGACAACGGAGCATGAACAATCTTCTAACTGTAAAATTTTATATATTTACATTATTCAGCCCGTCTTTCCTGAGCGTATCACAGTAACACAACCCTAGATACATAAGCGCAGCTATATATGGTAGTCTTGAATGCTGGCTTAGCTTGTGTATAGCTTACATGATTGGAGCCCCCATGGTGGTGTGTTATGCAGGCAAACATTCACAAGATTTAGAGGAGTAGCTCATCTCCCAGCTCGACAGGGCACCGTTCATTTTATTATATATTTTTTCTTTTGAAATTTACTGTAGCAACAATCTGTTCACTCCATTGTGCAACGCATAATACCATATAATCCACCCATTTCCATGAGTTAAACACATACTAGTCAATAAATAGCTGAGTAAATACAATATTTTTCCAACGATCTTATTTGTATCATAGAACAATCTGGAAACCTGCAAGTCACCGGACAAAAAAATGGGTGAGCGACCCAAAAAACAGATCAGGAGTGCATGCAGACTCACATTAGTTGTTCACAGTACTAAATTTGCACTTGATAAGTGATCCGGCGCAATCTGCAGTTGATGTGAATTAGCCAGCAACAACCACCGAAGGACGCCCACTAAACCTACACCAAGCATCAAGACTAAGATTATGATAAGATTTTCATAAGCCGCGTAGGTGAATAGAGATGATCAAGTCAAAGGCACAGGTTGAGGTGTGCACATCTAAGACTTGTCTGCATATAATCTCTCAGTGATTCATTTGACGCGTCTCAAACGTTTAAAAGAAGCTCAAAGGTGATGAACTACAGAGTGGCGACAGAATTCTTAATCAGGTTTGGCGCTAAACAAGGTTCCCACTGGAAATAAGCCGGTTAAAATACGAAAATGTTTTCCTTTTAAGTGACAGACACAAATGAAATGTAAACTTTTCCTGTTCAGAAATTCCCTACCAAAATAGTTTCTCCATAGGCATTAGAAGCAAGTGTAGCAAGCACCAACGCACCATGCTATCAATGATGAGACAAGTTGTTATTAATTTCTGCACCCATCAACAAACTTCATGAGCTGTCCAATAACTGATATCAAAATGTTATACTGATATGGCTTTACATGTCAAGTGTTGTAGTTAATTAATACTATTTCGGGCCTGCCTTGACATATACACAAGATATAAGAGCACTAGCTCCAGGAAATGAAATAGATAATTAGTGTGAACTCGATTCAACAAAACGATCCATATACTGACATATGCTCATCACTCGTCTTAGCCGCGATTTGACGCTGCATACCTTTTTTCAGATAATTCAACTAACTACTCCAAGCCAATAAGGGACACGAGAGATGCACTATAGACGCAAGATGAAAGATGCAAAGCACTATTCGAACGATTCCAAAACTCAAAACATTTTTTCAGCCTAATTTCGATCAGCTTCAAGTTATTTACCCTTGACCACTATGCATCTTTGCAACATTTTTTATGATCCAAAAAGGCCTGAAATTCAATGCTTTTATTTATTAAAGCAGAATAGTGGGCGATATTAATGTTGCTATGAGCAGGTATAGAAATAGTTGGGGATAAAGGGATGACTTTGTCTCTTCTCACGCGTCACTATGCGGATAAAATATTTTTAATTAAACTCAACGATATTCCTGATACCTCATCGAGTATAAAATATGTACCGGTATACAGCTTATACATGCATTTATAATATGAATTTAGAAGTAATAATGTCACTAGATTGCTTTAAATTTCTAATGAATGTATAAGCTATGCAGATGCATTCCACTCTTATTAACCTTTAGGGCGCCTTGTAAAAGTTTGCTCTTCACATGATACTTCTTCCTTTGAATATGAATGGTTATTCATATGCTCTAGTTTTACTTGTGCTGATATTCCCGGAACCAGTTTGAGGCATTACAATTATTTCCGTCGCCGATTTCCCCACAAAAAACGCAGTACCTGCGCGTTCCTCGATCCTGACAAATGGAAAAGTGGTTTCACTGCAACAAATTTATTTAAATCACAGGAACTTGCTGTACACTATCCTCGGATGCGTGTAACAGGCACTTTATAATTTTATAAATTTTCATTACTTCGATCATGTTAGATTCAACACATCTGCGGTCATAATTTGTAACAGTAACAGCGACACAAGGCTTCCGTGGATACATACAATCGGAAATGTTAGCTTTTATTGAGGTTTATTTGACTCCTTGAAGCCTTCAAGATTTCCTGTTGAGCTTGGTATGGATTCCTTCGTATTTTTCGCTGTCGTTACCTGTGAGACATTGGTAAATTTTCCTCGGAATCATAGGTCCATTCTATATACCATGAACTAACGTGTTACAACTTGCTGCAATTTGAGCGACTAAATTTTCAACCGAAAGAAAAAGGATTTAAATTGATTGAAAAAAAAATTAGGTTGGACTCGCAGACTAGAAAACTGTTTCTGATGTGAACCGCAAATAGCAATATTAAAAAAAAAAGATCAAACAATTACGGGAGTGACCGTATCGTAACAGCTCTCGTCACACGTCAGCTGCGACGCCCACGTCTGCGTCACACGGTGGCGGTGTCGGATTACCGCCACTCCGCTGTGTGCAAGTTGGAAGGCGAGAATAAACTTCTCTCAACTTCTATTTAAAAATTACGTACTTCTATCTAAAAATTACGTTTTAGCACCAATTGCGGGGAAATATCCAGGAAATATAAGTTTTAATTTTCAAACCTGAAAAATTGCAGATTCAGTATCAGGGTCTCCATAAGGTTTGGAGGAAAATGTCACGATGCTCGCGCTGCAGGCAGCACAGGCAACGAATTCTCGTAGCAAAGTGAAAATAACATGAAAATTTCAAGCTTCGTTCGACCACCAATGAAGGCCCTGAAAACTGCATGGCATAAATATTTAGCATATATAATCGCCAATAAAGTACAATAAACTGCACATCAAGAACGCCGTTGTATCACACGACACGCATAATCATGGCTTCATGAATCAAAATCAGTCCAATGGTGCATGGCTGAAATGCGTGCTCAGCCGCATGCCGGTTTCTCGTTGGGTGCCGTTCGCGTCGGGCTAGATAAGACCAGATTCGCAATTTTATGCTAGATAAAGCTTTCTAATTATGATCGAGCGCGTTCCGATCCCTCATCTGCCTCTACTTGGCGACACGCATGCCCTGACAACAGGCTTCAATTGCAAAAAGGTTTCAGCACTTAATTGGATTGCTTCTGCCATCATTGAACGAGATAATCAAGCAAAATAAAAGAAACAAACTAAGTATTCCACCTAAGTATTACAAGCAGAAATCAAAGAAGGAATCTAGGAGAAGTAGTCTCTATAAACTGCCACTTCGCTCGTCCATAAATCCCACGAAATTATATCAATTATCAGTCCACGGAAAATTCAACTTTAAAGCTACACACATCGTTGAGTTGCTATATCCAAGAGGCTTCTCCACTAAAAGATGGCTATGAAGTTTCATGAGGAATACCATCACGATTTAAGATCATACGTGTATTTTTTACAATAGTCAAACAGATTTTGCTATAGGAAAATCATATAACATTCAAAAATATCAACGCTATTATTGAACCCAAGCAAAACCAAAGCTATAGGCTATGCAAGTTATGTGGATTTATGTAGGTTTTCATTGGCCCCAAGCAAAGAAAAAACTATATGCTATGTAAGATATCCTGGATTTTGCATTCATCAATTCATTAATAAATCATGTCATCTATAGGACTCTTCTATGTTGATCAGTAAAAAACCTCCGTGGACTAAGGGTCGCCTCGAGCGCTGCAGATTTAGGACGTGATTATACATCAATGAGGTCTGCTAGGCCGTGCATGGGCCCTCAAGCAAAATCAATTAGCTCATAATTAGCCTGATGACGACGCAAAATTGTTATCGTTCAGCTTGGCGGATTACTAGAGCTAGATTTATTGATTTGAGCGCTGGCGCCAGTCTATCTCTGGCAACGAGTATAGAGGGATTTTTGCGATACAAAAAGATGTGTAAATGCTATTGCACGAAAGAAATATTTTCAAACGTAGCAAATTTTAGTTACAGTACATCAAGTTGCACAAGGTTTAAAAAAAATTATGTGAAACTCAAGTTACAATCAAGTTTAAGTGTTACATGTCTCACCTGCTGATCGCCCATCAATTGGACGTTTCGACCGGAAGAATCGTTGAACATGTCTAAAGTCCGAACTCCTTTCATACTTTCAGATATTCCATTTACAATAGGATCGAGAACGTCGATGTTGATTTTACGAAATTTACCACCAACCGCAGCTTTCGTATCTCCAGCGGTGACTACTGCATCGTAGTTAGGTTCATCACTGGTGACGCGAGCTTCTCCTAGTTCACTACCTGTCCTCTCACTACCTTCACTGTCGGTTCTTGAAGATATAATATCCTTATCAAAGTCCTTTATAGTCGTTGCGTGGCAAATTACCACAATATAATACAAGAATAAAACTCTTTTGTTCATCTTTTATGCGTTTTGATATAATCACGTTCAACAAAGGTAATTAATAATTATGTTAAATAAAGTTGAATTCTGCTTGGCTGATTAATCCTCGAGACGTGATTTAGGCGAAACGAGTTGGGGCAGCCAGGAATCGACGGTAATTAGGCTCTCTCAAAGCCTATCGCAAGCTATCAATACGCTTGAACGAATTTTTAATCGAACAAATCAAATTGACATCTGTGCAGTTGGAGTTATTCGAAAATTGCGGAATAAACTTCTAACAATTCATTTAACGAATAAAAAATAAGTAACTTCCATTAATAAATTTCCAACGTATGGTAGAATAATACACTCGCCACTTTTACATAAAGAAATTTTTACAGAACGTTAAACTGAGGAGATGTTTTGGATCTTGAGGTGCTCGAGAAGCGTCAGTCATGTTACGCGGAGAGATGGAGTCACTCCCTCACCCTCTCAATGTGGGCGCTCAACTGTCGCCAGTCGCAAGTTCGCAACTCGCCGGGCCGGGGTAGCGACCAGACAGTGCAGCTTCTGCGGCGTCTGCACCAGTGGAGAACACCGCAGACTACGGATGCGATCATGTTTTTACCTCTCGTTACGGAAGTGCGAAACGGTACACTTCTTGCTGCGATTTAATTTATGCCGTACACAGTGCATACATTTTTTTCGTTGCCTGATGTGAATACTCTGGTCCAAAACAATGTTGCCACGACACTACGGCATCTTTCACGAAATTTCGTTCTGAACATAAATTAATTTTATTTTTCGACGATACATTACGAGGAACTTTGGAGTAATTTCTTCTGTAATGGCATATAATGAGTCAATAATTGCAAGTTTACGAATAACAAGCTGTATAGCTACCAATAAAAAAATCGATCAAACTATGTGACTACATTTAAAAAATATGTAATTGGCTCTAATTGGTATCTTAAAAATACCAGAAACACTAATTGTATGTCGTCATTCTTCCGTCAGCTCATTTCTACAATTGACGAAAGCAATATGAATTGAAATAAAAATTATATTCCTGCTCCAACTGTACCTTGTTCGAGTAACTTCTGTCGTAATTCTCGCCGACTCCTAACATTTTGGACATGTTTCAACCTAACATATCATGCCCTTGAGAACGTCGATTCTTGGATTCATATATTTCGGAGGTTGGGCGGTAGATTCTTTCCAAGAGATTAAATTAAATTATTATTAAAATATCTAAACGGTGCTCTCTGCACCCCTGCAACCGGGAACAACTAATCCATTTAGAAATTTTAAATAATTTCTGGCATTTTAAAGTGCACGAGTCTAATGTCGTCGGACTGAGTCAAGTTTACAGCTCCGTGTTTTCTAAGAAACGCAGAAGCTCTCAAGTCGTTGTCCGGTAGGTGGAAGTGGTAGCTATATGGCATGCAAGAACCAAGTCACGCTGCTTAGAATGAAATAAAGAAAAATGATAAATAAGTTTGAAGAGTTAGTTTTGGATAAGAATCTAATGGTTATTACATAAAACTTTACACTCCATTCACGAATTATATCTATCAAATTGCTCGAAGATGGACTCCAAAAATCCAAAATTATTTAGCAACAATTTTACAATACCACAAAGCAGGTAGACTATTGGTGGCTACTGAATGACTCATTATTGGTTTAATATCGCACACGTTAATCCTAAATAATGAAATAATGTTAGAGGAAATTATCAGTTATAATGAACGGAATGAAAATAACTATATATATATGACTAATATTCATTATAATGATCATAGATAATACATAACGACGCATCCCTCCCTTCATATTATGAGCATTCCACAAATAATACCGAACAGATTTGAACGAAACTTCGTATGTGAATAACTGACCTCCCAACGGTGATGTTCAGCTCGTAACAATTTTTTCGGTTTTGCCTTCGTTCGCAAGTTATACGGATATACGGAGAATTACCGGCATTCCTCAGGCCGATTTTTAAACTTGCATTGGCCAAGAGCCGTATACGTAAAGCCGTATAACTCGCCAACGAAGGCAAAATAAAAAAATTTGTCACGAGCTAAACATCACCGTTGGGAGGTCAGGTATTCATATACGAAGTTTCGTTCTAAGCTGTTGAGTATTTTAGAAGAAATTTCTTGTTCACTACGAATTTAAGCACGTATTGCTGTTCAAATCAAGAATTAGGGTGAAATGAAAAAAAAAAACTCGCGAACGAAGGCAGATTTGAAAAAAATTTCGCGAGCTAAACATCACCGTTAGATAGTTAGGAATGTATATTCAAAATTTCGTTCAAATCTGTTCAGTACTTTGGAAGAAATGTCAAGCTCACTGCAAATTTCGGCACGTATAGTCATATAACTCAGGAATGAAGGCGAAATTTAAATAATTTTCACGAGCTAAACATCATCGTTAGGTCCTAATGATTACGCGTCCCAAGTTACGTCGATCTACGTTCATTACTTTGGGTGAAATTCCTTGCTCACTGTGTCGTGGGTATAGTGGGAAAAAAGGATGAATAAAAACGAAAAATAAAAACTATAATAAACAAAAGACATGTACAAATAGACAAAAATATAACCGTGTGTTCTCTTTGCTCTAATTCTTGCTTTTGACCTCAAGATTTGGAGCCTTTCTGAAATTAAGAAATAAACGAAAATACAGAACTAGCAATATCTGAGCTACAAAAGCAAAAAATTACGTAAAAAATATAAATAAATAATAGACTGATGATCATAATCATGAACCACTAAAATCACCACCACTGAAACTTATTCACACAACACTGAATATGTTTCAGAGCTCATCTGAACGAGGTCACGTCCCAGGTGACTTAAAACCAAAAATCAGAATACCAAACCGTAATAAAGCACTATTGCACTGCGACTGAATTTGGACACCGGCCGCAAGTCCGGCCGCAAATTTGTCCGAGACGTGATTCATGGCCAAATAGTGAGACCTGGAGTTCTGGAGAGAGAGAGAACGCGAAAATGTGCAGCGCCATTGCACGTCATGGTACCATGGTACGTACAATCATGGCACCACGGTACGTGCAATCATGGCACCACGGTACGTACAATCATGGCACCACGGTACGTACAATCATGGCACCGCGGTAATCACGGCACCACGGTACTTAACAATCACGGCACCGCGGTACGTACAATCACGGCATCACGGTACATAACAATCATGGCACCACGGTACGTACAATCACGAATCACGGCACCACGGTACGCACGATGTTGAAGGGATAAAAATCTAAGACGTACACACGAGCACGGATCTCGGTACATCCTTCCAAATCGAACTTAGACCTCATCTCAATCGACTATTTTTCCGTTGAACATCACACAACAATTTTAGCATAACCTACTCTTGATCCGGCTTTGGTCATGCACAAAACGTATTAAAAAGTACACAATAGTTATTAATACTGGATCACTGGCCTAATCTTTAAAGTTTCAATCTATAGATTAGGTAAGCTGGGTCCATGGCAGGCTTCTACATAAAGTCGAACCCGAGGAGCATTACCTTAACAGTCAGCAAGCAGCTAAGAGAGTGTCATACGATTACAGATTAGATTATAGTTATAGAAATAACTCGAGGTTATAGTTACAGCAAACAACATGAAGCTCTTGCGCGGATGTTATTACTTTTACGATTCAGATGTTAGCAGCACGTGAGTAATGATCATCTGCAGCATTGGCATTGTTCAAACCTTGGAGACCACAGCAGTGATCCATTTTCAGTGACTATTGAACCTGATACTCAGATTCTATTACCCGATTATCGATACTTAGCCGAATCCCGTTCCGGTTATGGATAGGCACTATTACCAGTAAATTGTTATTAAAGCCTTGAATTTGCAAACAAACTTTAAATTTGGCTGATATAATTAACCTTGACTGGAAATGGCGGAGTTCCCACTCGTTGCGTGTTGCTGCTTGAGTTACAGTTTCGACAGACAAGGTAGATCTCGTGAGCAGGACTCTCGCGCCTTCAAGTCGCCACAGGTACACATTTTAATTGCCTCGTACACATTTTACCACAACAGTGCTAAGAGCACACATAAAAATTTGTTCAATACTGTTGAGTCTTCTTTCCCCTCGAAAATGTCGACAATACACAATGTCTCTACGATCTCATCATTGAACTTTTACTGGAAATAAATGATTGAATGGTGACTTAATTAAATTACAACCTGTATTCAGTTGCAGTCACACACTCCAAGGGCATCTCAGAAAAACGTAAAAATGTGAATATTATTTCTGGCAGTCAAATGTTGACTGCTCTCATCCTGAGCTACCAAGCTAGGGCCTTCACGTTCCCCCTCAGCACCGTAAAGCTCCCCAGATGGCAGCACTCATATCTTATCTGCTAATAAATTCAGAAACCCACGCGAATTAATTATGAGGACTTCAGCAATTGAATTGATATTGAACTATGATTGGGCTATTGTTAGTTATACAGGAGTGTAGTTTCAGGCTCGTGTCAACTCCTCGGCCGCCGTTACTTCCTCATATGTATCCATGATGACTCAATAGCAAGCACACCTAGCATGACATCCTAGTACTAAGCTTTATGAAGATGGGCTTAATTAACTTGCAGGGTTTCTTCTCCCGAACTGAGTAGCTGAATGCGTTTTGGTTAGTTTAAGGAGTCGTCTATAAATTACTAATGTGCATCGAGTTTTGAATAAATTAGATGTTCAACTTTATACCGACAAACGATCAGATAGAATTAATTCTAAAATCAAAATTTTCATTGCATGAGTAAACGTCACTCAAATAATTTTCCCTATGTTAGCTTGAAAATTCATAAAAGTGACCACTTTTTATTAACCGTCATTGCGAAATTAATCTTAGAGCGCCCTTATCTTTCATAATTTCCCTGAGCAAAGAAGAACCGATCCATGCATCTGATTTCACGGAGAAGCCTTCCATATTCATGGAAGGCTGGTCTTCCCAGCCATGAATATGGTCTTCCCTGCCATGCAATAACTGCAGCAGTAGATAATATAATCTTTTATCTTTCTCTCAGGAGGAACTTTCGCACTTTCCGTTCTACATAAATGTTGTTCGTAATCGTAATTTTAGTACAGTTCAAGACTTTTTACGGGACTGATGAGTCCTCGGCCGGAGAGAAACCATTTTCGCTGAGCACCATGTGTAAAACATCGTAATTCAGGCATTGCTCATGGGTATTTTCCGGATGAATGCCATTGATATTTTTGTGAAAAGCATTTCTGAGAAGATTGGAATTATCGATAATACTATTGTTGAAAAAAGAATGGACTTAATATAGAAGAAAAAAAGGAAAAATAAATAAATAAATAAAGTGTTATTTGTTGGGCAAGACCCTAATGACTTTTATTAAGAACTAATTTATAACAGATTTTTTCAACAACAAACATCGGACTATTAAGTCAGAAGATGCCGAAATTTACTGAACAATTACTGGACCAAATGTTCACTTGGAGTCAGCTCAGAGTTAGACAAGTATTGACCAAAGAAAATTAAGCGCTCTATAACCTTCCAGTTTCAGCTCATCCCGTTCAGCAAGCCCATCAGTAACTCTAGAATTAATTCTAGGACTTGTATCAAATCTGACGCGAGTGCTTTCTCGATGCGGTAACTTCGAGGACGCATGATTTGAATTAGTAATAAATCTAATAATTCAATACATTAGTACGTTGTAATATCGTAGCTTTGAAATGATTTACTCAACAAAATTTCCAGATCAAGCAGCTGATTTCAGGAAATATGGTTTCTTGCCAAATCAAAGTCGACCATCATCACTAGCCAAGTGCATGGATGTTCGCCTCATAGCAAATTGTCGACACAAAATGCTTAATTTCAAGTTATTTTTCTTCAGAAAAAAACTCTCAATCGCAAGCATATTAAATAAGAATTACCTCAATAATTTTTACTAATTTCTGTCATGGTTTCCCCCTTATTACATCGCAATGCACCTCACGCAATGGATTGGCGTATGGAAAGCGAACGAATTCGGGGTGTGATAATCAGAGGTGAGCAGTAGCGAGCTACATTTTCAGTAGCGGTAGCGGCTCTACATTTAAGGCAATGTAGCGGTAGCGGTAGCGCTCGCTACATATTTAAGTAGCGATACGATGTTTTGCCGCTACAGCGCTACCGCTACAGTTATAGATAAAGCCTTTAGATTTTACTTAAGGGGACCGGCTACCCTCCAACAAAACTTTTTAGTTTACAGACGGATCGTTTTGAAACTTAGTACACATATGTAAAACAGAAATCTAAGACCTTTTTGTTCATGTAAATTAAAAAAATGAAAGAAAACGTGAAATTAATAGAAAACGGCAAATAAGGGGTACTCTAAAAAAGTTTATAACTTTTGCAAATCACACGCTACAATGTCGAGACACATATCATTCGATTTGTAACAACAATATCTAGCGACTGTAGAGCCCCGATTTTTTATTTTCCTCATCGTTTATTTTATTCGCGTTCTTCCCATTTTTTTCACATTTTTACCCCCCACCCCCTCCCCCTTCAATATATAAGTCAAACCATGCACATATTAAAAAAAAAGGCTTCTAGAGTCGCTAGGTATTGTTTTTACAAATCGAATGGTATGTCTCTCATTGCCGTAGCTTTCCCTACATGGATGTCTACTTTAATCTACCAATCTCAAAAATAATCCACGTATATATACAAAAAAGACTGATTTTTATATGTATATGTGGATAATTTTTTAGATTGGTAGATTAAAGTTCACATCCATGTAGGGAAGGTGAAACATAAAAATAACTGTAACTTTTATTTACTGTATCTAACCCATACTATTTCGGTTAGGTTAATTGCAATAAAGTTGCATTGATATGTTTTGAAAATGTTTTATTATCATTAACTGTTAATGAGTAAATCCCAATAGCAGAACAATAAATATTAAGAGATTTCTAATAATTTTGGCCATTGTAGCGGCTAATGTAGCGCGCTACATTCTACTGTAGGGGTAGCGGTAGCGCCCGTTACAATCTAGTGGATGTAGCGGTAGCGGTAGCGCTCGCTACATTTAGATTTTAGAGCATGTAGCGGTAGCGGTAACGGCGCTACATTTCAAAGTAGCGCTGCCCAGCTCTGGTGATAATTTCAACAGCCTATTGAAAAAATTAATTAAATACCGCGCGTGTAGCTGTGACCGTCTCGCTAAATAAAAAACGAATTTGCACTTCTCATTAATTCTTTCAAATTGGAAATGAAGCTGTCAAGGGCTGTTGGCAAATTCACACTAAATGAGCCCATCAGTCATAAATTGTTTTACATTTTAGTTTATAGAAAAAATGCACTATTTTTATCATTGCACTTCCTATTGCGAAGAATGGATGATGATAAATTTGGCGTTTAAACAATTGACAACAATATTGACAGTTAAATACTGGATTACTAAGGTCTTCACTGCTTAAACATTTCTAATTTCTCGGATTACGTATTTAAATGATCTTAGATAAGTATCTCTTGCTTTTCGCAGTAATTTTTATCACTTTGCTGTTACCAACTTGGAAATCAATGGAAAAATGATGGTAAATGCGCTATACTGTCATATCATGCCCTTCATTATGTATGCCCTTGCACGGACTAGCAGACCTCGTTTAACCAAACTACATTTGATTAAAATTTAAAGTGTATTTCTGTTCAATAAATAATGCATGACACGGCCAATAAAATGCCACACCAACTCGTAGATGAATTCTGGATGTGCAAATAAAAGAGCTACTGAGGGAAGTGATTCCTACAATTCATGAACAACCTTATCGAATAAGTGAGGCATAAATTATCTACCTAAAAACCACGGAATTATCATTATTCTGAAAATTACTTCAAATATCCAACGAAGTGTCTCCCAATTACCCCACGCCGTGCGTTAAAAACGACTTTAACTCTCTAGATAGCCGTATTTTCACTTGGAATTTAATACATCCTGCACTAAAGAGTACAGCAGCAATGATTCGACATGTTTTAGGGTACGCACACATTGAAAGCAGGTTGCCAGCGTGCTGGTTACCTGCTCAGGCTGGCGCCTGAAACCATAGAATACAGAAGCCTATTCGTACAGGTTTTCACTGTGAACACTTACATTATTATCCTATGTTCATTCTTGTGGCAGGTTGGAGCAGGTTGCCCGCGCGGGCAAACCTGCTTTCACTGTGTGCGTACCCTTAGGTTGGCGTCGTTGCTTGAGAATTCTAATCCGTGTTGTACTGCGTCTGGGCTTGAATTTTCACGTCACTTGCGTAGAATAATTATTGTTGTATTGCCAGGTCTAACAAGGCTGCTCTGAACAAATTGTGAGGTTAGTTCTACGAGATATTTTTTTTTTTTGCAATTCAGCAACGTCATCAATTTGATTGATAGGCTACTTCGTCTAATTGAAGTAGGTACATGTATGAACGTCTGATATAGAACCATAATACAGTATGCTCGAACAATTTTAACAAATTTCTTGAAACTCTTTCTTTAATGTAGGGAAAATTAACATGCTTGGGAAAATTTTGAAATTTTTTTAATAAGCCATCTTTTATAACGTGGAAAGAAACTATTGTCAGGTTAAGTTTAATTAACCAGGCCGTACAAAAGGAGCTCAGCACACTAAAAGTGAATGAACAACTGACACACGATACGCTGTACCATCTAATGCATTGTGCAGATTGTCTAAGAACTTCCCGTAAATGAGTTCACTCGGTGAAAATGTTGCTTTTTTTGTATTCTTCTAGCTTTGTGGAATAAACAGTAATGAAATTTCAACATATGTAGGTAACTCCTTATCCTCATTAGCTTCTTCAAACTTAAGTGACATCCTCAACTTTCAAGTTCAGTTCAGATCAATCAGTGAATGCATTATAATACTAGACAAAAGTTGAAAATGCACTGAAAAACTCCTTCTCTTTTTTGGAAATTACCGGTATTATTTTACAACTTAAGAAAATTGAGTCCTAATATCATCGCACTGCAAATTGATTGAAAGGATCATAATGAATTATTCATTTGATGTGAGAAATAGTATTCAAAGTTAATTGAGTATACACATTGGGAAAACTCAACTATAACTACAAACTAAAAAAGCATATCAATTGAAATGCATTGTAACATTCAAGTACTGCATGCAAATTCCACATTAAGAAACTTCATAAATGGTGGATACAAAAGAAAATTTTACTGATTTTTCAAAACTATGTCCATTACGCTCGACGTGAATTCATGAGTAGATGACTGCCTCCATGTGGAGGCGCTCGAGCATCATGTGGACCCAGCCTTCCGCCTCGCTGAGGTTCACCGCCTGGTGATGCCTGAAGAACTCGAGCGCCGCCTCCTGCCCTGCCGCCACCACCATGTCGCAGCGACCGCACCCCAGTGCCTCGCCCCTCTACATCAAAAAGACACTAAGGACGGTATCGTCGTGATAGTAAAGTTACACCTGCGCCAGTAAACAGGGTTTTCATTGAAATCAAGCAACCATCGGTTTGATAAGAGGGACAGAAGGTGATGAAGACAATTTAACACTGTTTAATATGATGCTAAGCCACATTTTAGGCTAAAAATCAAAACTTTTATCAGAATGACGATATTTGTATTGACCAATGAACAAATTGTAGCTAGCTTAAGGCTTACTAGCTAATAATTAACATTCATTCAATTTTAGCGAATATATAAGGCCTAGTTAACGTATTTCGCTACGGCCCGCGCACTTTCTTGTAGTGGCACTACGCGTCACCTGCATGAGAGATCGCAGAAGCGACGACGCTATTTTGCTGCGCCTGTGCACGGGCTTAACGTAGACATCCTTGACGTAGAGCTGGATGCCCTCCCAGGTTGAATAAGACAAGCAATAAAGCAGGAAGCCCAGGAGCTCTCCTGTAGCAGACGTAGCCAACAGCAGGTCGCACCACGCCGGAGAGCTCGTAAGGCCGGCTGAGAGTTCTTAAGAACGAATTTGAACGAATAGTGATAAATTGATAGAGTAACTTGGGCCAAGCCGTGATGTCATTATTTGTCCTGCAAAGCTTCATTCATTGTTCCTGGTGCAATAATTACAAAAGCTGCCTTATGAAAGCATTGCAGCAACGCAATTTATAGGGAGAACATTGAATACTTTTTTGAGAAGTTCTCTAGCACAAGCGAAACATAACTGCTTACCTGACTCCGTTATCTGCAGCTCGTGAGCTCGTCCGAGCTCGTTAGCCATCTCGCGATAAGCGGCCACGATTGAAGTCAAGTCTCCCGAAGCTTGCCTAACGTCGATGGCCCTGTTTCTACAAAAAAATAAAACAAAATAATAAATACAGATAATGTTACAGGAGTAAACATAAGAATTGAAGCTTTAATTTAAATGTTACTTTATATTTTAAATATACATTTACATTTGATATACAAATACATTTGATTACGTAAATATACAATACAATACATTTGATTCTGGTTTATTAGATAAAGTGGGACACTACTGATCTCATAAAGTTCTGACCGCGGATAATTTACTTAGCAGCTGATGTTGAACTTATGATTACACGTAAATACTCTGAAGTTGTGTTGAATTATTTTCAAACCGAAATCGAGCGCACAGTTACGTGAATGTACTTTAGGCCTCAATAAAATGCTTGAATTCATTCAATCATATATATGTTTTTCGGTCTGTAGAGTGGGGTAAAAATCTGAACCCAGTCATGACTCAGATGCGGTTACTCACAGCATGTCTGAGGCGGCAATGCTTTGAATGGCGTGTTTCCCTATTCTGAAGGTTTGGTAGCCTCTGGAGGCCGTGAGATCCTCAGCTCCTTTACTCTTGTAGAAGTCCAGGCTAGGAACATTCCAATCCAGGACAGAAAATATGCAGTGGCAGGCTCCTTCATCCATAGCGTCCTAAGTCGATAAATGTACTTCTTTACATATGGTAAGCCGTGCGAACACAGTAGAATATTATTCATGGTAAATGGTGGCTAACATAACTTCTCTTTTTCAAAACTACCGACACGCACATGATTCATATGATCAGTTTACAGATTTCTCTTCTTCAGTGGGTAAAAATAAACTCATTCTTATTAATTAATTAATGGAATCAACGAGGAGATGCACGGGTAGTCTCCACAATGCGCATCATATTCAACTTGGATAGATAGATGTTTAAACAACATTCCTTGTATATAGGAATTTTGAGTGTGAATAAATTCACCTTATATTTCTGTAGCCTGTAGGACAGAACAGCATAATCCATGAACCATGAAACTGATTTTTTTTATTTCACTGGGTGAAATAAAAAAGCTATTTCACCTACCTTAAGCAATCTTTTCCAGAGTTTCGTGCCGATCCCCTTTGACCTGAACGCGGGACTGACGTACAAGTCCTCCATGTAAACAGTGCGGCCCCGCCACGTGAAGTTCAGATGGTACAGGGCGTATCCTACAAGTCTACGGCCCTCGCCTCCAGCTTCAGCTGACTCGTCCACCGCCACAAGACATCGGTAATAAATTCGTTCACCGAATCCATGCTTCTCCAGAGCTGTTCATAAATGAGAACAAAGGTAACCTTTTCATACTAAAATAATCCATGATTACAGGAAAATTCATGAAAAAAACAACCTTCTAATGCAATTAAATTTCCGTTAAAGCGTTTCAGATCCAAGCAAAAAATTGAAGTTGAACAATTTACTTCAATTTGTAGAGCTGGAGCCCTCATCGCTATGCATTGGACTCCCGGGGTTATCCATCTCACAACTGCCGGATTTTACTGAACTTTGAGATTGTTTCGGAGTTATTTTCACTGTTCTAAATTTTCTTGTTGTATCATATATACGTGTATCATGTATTTATTTCCACCAAAATTTCTGCATTCAATGCTGCCTAATAACTTGAGAAATAATGTTGTCATATTCGAAACGTTGTTAATAAATTAAAAATTTCTTTCTTAAACCTGCAATTGATAAATCAACGTTATCTGAAGAATATTGTTCGATCCTGAAAATTTGAATAAATGAGTTCTTATTTTACTATTTCATCATAATAATAAATATATACGAAAATACATATTTCTTAGGATCAACCGTTTGTTTAATTCATCACATCATCATAATTTCGGAGTGACTTACTTTTATGGCAAATCTTTGGACCTTGGGGCATTTTCTCGTAGTCTGCCAGTTCTTGAATAAGGCGTCGAATTCCTATGCAGTCTTTTATCTCTGCTTTTTGAATCACAACTATACGGTCCATACTTGAATTCATTATCAGGGATTGCAGCTGGAGGCCTGAAAAAATTCAAATAAGCAAGAAACAGAGAAAATAATAAATTACTGACGCTAAAAATAAATTCAGAGCTGGGCAGCGCTACTTGGAAATGTAGCGGCGCTACCGCTACCGCTACATACTCTAAATGTAGCGGGCGCTACCGCTACCGCTACACCCACTAGATTGTAGCGAGCGCTACCGCTACCGCTACAGTAAAATGTAGCGCCGCTACATTAATCGTTACAATGACCAAAATTATTGGAAATCTCTAAATATTTATTGTTCTTCTATTGGGATTAACTATTAAACATTTAATGTTAATAAAATATTTTCAAAACATATCAATGCAACTTTATTGCAATTAACCTAACCGAACTAGTGGGGTTAGATACAGGAAATAAAAGTTACAGTTATTTATATGTTTTACCTCCCTTACATGGATGTCTACTTTAATCTACCAATCTCAAAAATTATCCATTTATACATATAAAAAATCAGTCTTTTATTTGTATATATATGTGAATTATTTTTGAGATTGGTAAATTAAAGTAGACATCCATGTAGAGAAGGTGAAACATAAAAATAACTGTGTAATAAAATACTTTAAAATACTTTTTTAAAAAACACGTTTTTCTTGTGGACTAAAAAGTAGAAAATAAATTATGGCTCGCCCCAAAAACGTGTGTCGGGCAGATTTATGATTAAAGCGAAAAGCACACAACACACGAATTTTGGATAAAATAGCCTGCATGCCGAATTTCAGATCTCTAGAGCAATCAGAAGTGGGCTAATTTTCGTTGTCAATTTTAACAACAAACAAACAAACGTGAAGCTAAGCTAAGAAAAACGTTTTAAAAATAACTATAAGCAAACTGAAACATGAAAAATGCCGGTAAGTGGTAACTGGTAACAACTTAACAAGTAACAACTAACATGTTGACACTAGTAACAGGCTGAGGTTGACAACATTACACCGAAATCTTTCGTACAGTTTTATTCTGTAATTTATATTATGTATGTATTGTGTATTTATATTATGTAAGGATTACTAGAATTTGAAACAAGAACCAACACCAGGGGCCACGGCTATAAGCTAAAAAAACTGCACTGCAACTTCTCCACGCGACAAAATTTCTTCTCGCTTCGAATCACCGACATGTGGAACAGCCTCCCCGATGACATCGTTGGCGCTCCAAGTATGAACGCGTTCAAGAATAGACTAGATAAAGCTATGGAAAAATATATGTTCAGATTTGAAATTCCTAGCTCCTTATCGAACCCGGTGGAAGTCTAGTAGCTACTTCAAACTATCGTCAGTCATGAAAAGATCCGGTCAAATGACACGATTTTAGATCTTCTGTGAACAAGTCACGAAAAGGAAAAGAATCGGTGACAGGCCACAGCAGGCCTACGCTTCAGCGCCGACATCACTATGTTATGTTATGTATGTATCATGCTGGTTTTTAAATAATATTTAAAACTATTAAGTAAAATCTAAAGGCTTTATCTATAAATGTAGCGGTAGCGCTGTAGCGGCAAAACCTCGTATCGCTACTTAAATATGTAGCGGGCGCTACCGCTACAATTGCTTAAATGCAGCGCCGCTACCGCTACATGTAGCGTGCTACTGCCCACCTCTGAAAATAAGGCATCACATGCTAAACCTTTCATCTGTCGTAATTTAATGATTTTATGAGACCTTGCAGTATAATATCTTTGTCGTCAAAAGGTACGCTATTTTATTACCCTAGCTTTCTTCTTTAATCTTTAAGAGCGGAGCCCAAGTCACAGGTGCTTTTATCAAAATAATAATTCGGTCTCCCTTCCAAATTGTCTACAACAACAAAAACTGGTTATAGAAAATATTTCTGGGGGCCCCTGCTGTAAACGATGATAATAATTCAGTAATAAATAAGCCATCAAGAGACATAAACTGGAGGGAACGTTTTCATAAAAAATAATTAAATATTCACAGTACATAATGAATAAATTATATCGAAGCTCGAAGGTGATAGGGGTGTAAATTTGCCACTTTTGCAAACGAGTCGATGTTCCATCACCCACCACCTCACTCCGTGGTTTTCCACAAACTGGCTTTTAGAATTTAGCCTGTTTGGTCAGTGTGTGTAAAAAAATGCAATACACCAAAATTTATAAAATGGTTTATTAGATCATTTCTGATGTTGCCATAATTATTTTCAGACTAACATCACACGAATTAAAAAAAAAAAAAACAGACTAATTACGCTACCATCAACTATTCTTTATTTAGAAACTGGTTTTGAAAATTTCAGGAAAAATTAATTTGAAGATTTATGTTTAACTTACAGCCAAATAAATTGAAATAAATGAAAATGTTCATTTAGTTCGACAGGCTGCCCATTTCACTGCCTATTGATATAAAACGAAGGTCAGATCAATTGGCGACAATACGAGTATTTATAGCTTAACGTAGTAGGTACGACGGTATCATCCCTGCAGTACTAAAAAAAGCTTTGAACACACAAGTAAAATAATCTCACTCGAAAACATTATTGTTCTTTCAAACAAAGTAAACATTTTTGAAAATTAGAAATTAGATCGAATTTATACTCGCTTCTCTGTTCTGTAAACGCTCATGATGACAATACTAATTATAGAATTGGAATATAAGTTCCTGGTGATTTCGCGGCACGATGAAACGCTACGAGTTCCCAAAATATGGGACGCGGTATGACAGGACAAATGGGGATTGTCTATTTTCAACTTTCATGTCAATCCAACAAGTTTTCCTTCAAAAAGAAAATTCAAACCTACACGTTTTTATTCGTCGACGATAGAGATAATTAAGACTACATGAAAACAGCGACAACAAGCAGTCAGGAGCTCAGAGCAACGTTAAAGCGCAGCAGCATTAAAGATGATGATATTTTAATAATGAATGAGAGGTATACTTACCAGAAAGGATCGAAATTTGCATGCTCTATTTGTCATGTCTCACCAAGTCTTATAGTTTGAGAACTGCAATACCTATCGCGTTGCGATATCAAAATTCTAAAGCTGACCTTCTGCATTTCAAACTATCGTCAGTCATGAAAAGATCCGGTCAAATGACATGAGTTTAGATTTATGAACAAGGCACGAAAAGGAAAAGAATCGGCGACAGGCCACATCAGGCCTACACTTCAGCGCTGACATCACTATGTTATGTTATGTTATTATGAAAATTTGTGTTCATCTGTTCCGATTGCCTATGCAATTTACGAGCAATTAACGTAAATCTTGCACATTAAACTATGACAGTTTAATAAGCAAATCATCGGTAAGTTCAGAGGAATAACCGTATTATGCTTGGTCTCGTGCAAGATAATTTCAGATTTTGCAGCTTTCTATGTTCATTTGACAGCTGTGCGAAAGCACTCCACCACAGATAGAAGGATTGGCTTCAATTAATTTATTTATTATTATTTATTATTAAATCCTTCTCAATCACTTCAACCTGGAACATAAAATGCTTCATATGAACCACTCTTGAAATTGAACGAATTAAACTCCTCCATACTCTTATTAGAAACCTTGTCCTTACGGTCTGTATAAAAACTTCATGAAGGCTTCATATACGTATGACTGACAAACCATTTGTGCCTTTGTGTAGAAAAATTTTACAGAGCAGACAAGACAAATAGAGGCTATCATTGGTTCACAGACAGAAAACTGTTAAAGGATGCACATTTAAATAGTATACATGAAGGTTGTAAAAAGTTAGCCAGGTATATTTTAGCTGAGGTGTACAGTAACATTTTCGAAAATCATGAGGCCGAAAACTTTCAGAATTTTGTAAAAAATCTCCTGTAATGCTACGATAGACTGGGTTTTTACACGACTTCAAGAATGCTCCTCTTAAATTTACACTTAAACTTCCTCTTCGAAAACTGCGGTGCTGTTGGCGACAAACTTGGCGAACGCATCCACCAAGAAATTTTGCTTTGGAAGTGAAAAGAAAGGGAATAAATCATTGTTATCGGATTACAGCTGGGCGCTCAGCAGGGAATCACGAGCAACAGAATACAAAAGACAGACAAAGTGGTTGCGTCATCAGTGATATTTAACCGAGGGATACATAAGTAGATTCTACATTTGTTTTCGAAATTCTACCCGAATTTCAACACTATATAGGCCCCTTTCACACAGGGCAGTAAATAACGCCAGCATCCGACGGTATTTACCGCTGAACCTTAGCGGACGCACGAAATGTGAACTGCTATTCACACACGACGGCTTTTAACGCGGCGTAGAATTTGACGCCTGACGCCAGCGTGTGTCATGCTAAAACTGCGGCGGTAGATTCGCCGCGACAGTTTAGCTTGCAATGGTATTCAGTGTAATTTTTCATACTGGGCGGTTTTTCACGCCTCTACCTATTGTGGTACAGACAGTGGGTAGGCGATGGTGTATGCAGCTCCAGCTACCAGAAGAGGCAAGGATAATTTAACTAATTTCTTCTTGTTAATGAATGTAATGAGTAATGAATTAATTTTGTAATGACAACTTTGAGAACGTTGCCTTTCAAACAGTGTGGCAAATTCTCCTTCTTGCGGCCTTAAATTTACTATATTGTGAATCCGGCACCGCCTTCTTTTCCTTCTTTGCTGTCTTTTATACAGCAAGTATAAAAGGTGAGCCTTCTTTTCTTTATTCTGAGCAGCCATTAATAGACACAGTCAAGACCACTTGCGGACAACAGCACTGCCAGACATAGATTCCAGCGTTAAAAACCGCCTCGTGTGAAAGATAGCGCGGTAAATACTGCCGCGGCATTCTTGACGCGCGTGGTATTTACCGCCCTGTGTGAAATCTGCTTAAAAAGGGGATGAATAATTTACCTAAAAATCTGGCTCTGTGACACCCGTGACTGCATGACGAGGTGGTCAAACTGCACGGACCCCAGTAAACATCCAACGTGTGCACCAAACATAGCATGCCGTGTGAATGAACGCCGAATTAAGGCTTCAATTGCTTAATGCATACGTTCGATGTCTTCCGGGGTCCAATTTGTTCGATCAACTTTTCGTGAAGTCTCGGATCTTATATGAAGAACGCGTTGGTTAACAATTATTCACCCAATTCATTATCGTGCCACCAGCCGGAACACGGCGACGGCCAATGGTGAAATGGTTCCGGAAACACTCAATGCTTTGATGGCGTAACGATTCGTTTCAATAAGCCTAACGGACACGCTCACACTTACGATACTCTTATAGATATCAATCACGTATCCACTGTGATTGAAACTGTGTCACTTGAGAAGCAGTTACCCACGCTCTTTACCCTCCATGCTTATCGCTACCTCGCGAAGCGTTCCGTTCAAATTATCCCTATTTGAGGCTATTTCCTTATCAGAACACGCATTAATTCAATGTTTTTTCAGTGCTTATTCTTTGATTTACAGCGCGTCAATAATTATAACCATTTAATTTATCTTCTAACTTTGCCAAGCTGATTATTAGATTAAATGAAACTGTGATTTTGAAATAAATAATCAATGCGTGTGGAAACTGTGAAACGTAAAGACTAATCAGTTAAACTTGTCAAAAATACGAAATTTTGTATAACATTAATCCATGCACAAAATTGTTTACGTAATGTTGAATCAAATGTGTGAAAATTAATTACTATTATTATAATCCAAAGGTATGTGTGAGAGAATTTAAATGGTGCAAGTACTATCATCACAATTCCATATCTCATACTGAATAGAATACTAACAGCTGATGGGAATTTCAAGTTACAGTTGAATTAATTTTAGCCTTGAAAAACCGTTTTTACCAAGAAATAATGGTCATAGATGCTGAAAATTTTCAGTAACGGAACTGGCTTTTTTATTCCAATGCAGATGTTTTACATCGAAATTGATTTTCAATCAATTCGTTATTGCCGGACAAAATTGGCTGTATAAATAATCCATCACTCCAACGTGCCACACATGAACGACATCAAAGTTTTCGCTTCCTGTAATCTCAGTCGGTATATTAACCATAAGTTGCTCCTCTCTTTAGCCTTAATTTCTTGCAGCTTTCTTGCTTTTAATGTTCAAGAACCTATACTTCCCGCACAGTTTGAGACTATATATGATTTAATTGTCGTAAGAATGACTTTCGTGCTTAGAAATTCGGTTGTTTTTGCGCATCGGCGCGTACCTTAGCTCAGTATGAATTTAAACTGTGCACTAACTTTAAGTGGTTTTTGAACCCACTTTAAATTGGAAAGATTTTTCCACACATCAGTCCCTGTAGCGATGGAAACATAATGGCAAATCACATTTCCCGAATTTTCTGAACACTATAGGTAACCATATATACATTTATAATCATACAATTTTTATTTATTTCACATTAATAGTTAAAGGAAAGAAATGCAATGCTGAATAATGCACAATAAATAAAAATAAGTATCCAAAAAAGAAAACTTCCATTGTAATCTGTGCAAACACAACAAGCGAACCCATTTTTATAATTAATTCACACATACCTTCACAAAAATTCAAGCTGTACATATATACGGCAGTATACATGGTTGAACGAAACTAGCATAGTTTAGATGTCACTGTAAGGGAGCAAGACTCCTGCTAATGCAGTAGAGGGTAGAACGATGGCTGCATTAGCACATCAGTCAAATTAATTAAGCATTCGTCGTATTAATATTAGTAAACGTGAAGACAGTGAGCTCCCATATTCCATAAGGCTCTTTTTCAGAACCGCCAGACCTCGGACGAGGTTGAATCGTTAGTCGTTACTACGGGAATCCTTCATGAAGCAGGTCAACTGCAACTGCAATATGAATTTTTTATTACTTTTCTAACCATTTATTTGCAATCTGTGCATAGTAAGAAGAAAAGCGAACCATAAGCTTATTATATCAACAGGTATGATGTAGGAAAATGCTGCAAAACGAACATTTAACAATTGCACAAATTACGGTTGGCAATAATTTTTGCCCAGAAATTTTAATTAAGAGTCCACAAGAGCCTCCATGTGCTGGCGCTCGAGCATCATGTGGACCCAGCCTTCCGCCTCGCTGAGGTTCACCGCCTGGTGATGCCTGAAGAACTCGAGCGCCGCCTCCTGCCCTGCCGCCACCACCATGTCGCAGAAATGCCACCTCAGCGCCTCGCTTCTCTGCAACACCATGCCATTACATGTGGGGTGTTGATTTTCAAAATTAAATTCAGTACTTAAAAAGACCTGGTACAACACCAGTCAAATAAATATAGATGTTAGTTGTCGTATTTTGAAACTACGAAGAATGATAATGAATATCCGGTTTGATGCTCGTATGGCTCTTAAATTAATGAAATGCGGCGTACACAACTATGAAATAATTTGTATAGTTTTATAGCAGTATATACGTACAATAAATATTTCCTATTCCCTCTGAATATTCCTAAATAATATATATATTTTAATCCCTAAAAGCATTCTGAACTTGAGTGCTCAGTTAGGTAGAACTCATCACCTGCATGAGTTTACTCAACAATGATGAAGCTATTTTATTCCTTCTGTGTTTCGGCTCGACGTAGAGATCGTTGATGTAGAAATGGGCGCCATCCACAGTGCTGTAGGAGACGCTATAAAGTAGGAAGCCCAGTAACTCCCCTGACGCGGATGTGGCCAGCAGCAACTCACACCACGCACGGGAACTCGTCACAGCCGCAGACAGCTCTGGCGGAGCGTCGAGGTCCTTGTCAGGTTTGATCGATGCATCGAAATCACATTTGTAATTTAGGTTATAATATATACTTCTGCATCTAGGCTGTGTAATGATTTTTTAATATTCCATTGAATGAGGAGGTTAAATAAATTGCCGGTAACCAAATATTTTGAAAAATATTAATGTGCAAAATTATGGATTTTGCATTGCTAATAATCACCATAATCATTCCGAAAAGTTTTGTCAAGATACATTTATTTGGGTAAATCAGAGAGGGAAGACTCCCTGTTTTCGTATGTTCTGTAGTTGAACAATGCGCATCTTCATGATTTTTGTCTGAAGTATTATGTTTGTGGAGGAAGTCTTGACTTTGTGGTTTCAGGTGCCAGCCTGTCACTAGAGTGTTGCAAGTGATGCCATTCAATTGAAGCTCTCTTGGACATTGGCTAGTCTGTTAGGACGTGCAATGCAGGATGAATATTCATTTAATGTTCTGAATTCGATTATCAAAGTTCAGTAGGTCGCTCGGTCTTGCACTTTATTGCCGGAAAATCATCATAGTGATTGACCGCATTAGTTGCAGACACGAGACAAAAGATTACGTAAGATTTTTTTGTTTAATCTAAAGAAATTAGTTGAAGAATGATTGTATCAAGACCCATCAATGGTGGCTCATATAATTTTTATTGATCTAAATATTTTAAGGCACCTATCTTCTTGCTATTATCTCCAACTAGCCAATTTTTATTTGCTAAACTTTCAACTTTTTGGTGTTACCCTCCCTATCACTCCCTTAGTACACACCTCCATCATTGGGAACCTCTGCTTGATTAGAACGGGCAAAAATATTGTAAACAAGGATAATTCCAGGCTTGAAGGGCAAGTCCTATGAAGAAAGATTGAAGATTATGAAGCTTCCAAGTCTCAGTTATCGACATCTGCGTGGGGACCTCATTGAAGTATACAAGTATACTCATGGTCTATACAAGGTCCCCGAAGGATTACCAGAATTTGAAACAAGAATCAACACCAGGGGCCACGGCTATAAGCTAAAAAAAACTGCTCTGCAACTTCTCCACGCGACAAAATTTCTTCTCGCTTCGAATCACCGACATGTGGAACAGCCTCCCCAATGACATCGTTGGCGCTCCAAGTATGAACGCGTTCAAGAACTGACTAGATAAAGCTATGGAAAAAAATATATGTTCAGATTTGAAATGCCTAGCACCATATCGAACCCGGTGGGAGTCTAGTAGCTACTTCAAACTATCGTCAGTCATGAAAATATCCGGTGAAATGAAACGATATTAGACCTTCTGTGAACAAGGCACGAAAAGGAAAAGAATCGACGACAGGCCACATCAGGCCTACACTTCAGCGCCGAGATCAATATATTATGTTATGATCAATATGTTAAAAATATTGTTATTCACTGATATATATCAGCTCACCCTCCTCCGTAATTTGCATTTCTACTATTCCCTCCAATTCCTTGGCCATGTTTCGATAAGCTGCTGCGATAGCAGGTATATGGTCACCGACAACATCAGTTATCACGACGTTGCTGTTTCTGCAAGAAACAAGTGAATTATGTCATCAACGTAATTATCATCAGAAATGAATTACCTTTAAACTTGCCTCAAGGGGAAAGGCGGCGAGTACGGCCAATCGCTTCAAATATCAGGAATACTCACCGAGTGATTGAATATGAGCACTAATAATGAATAATTGAATATTTGAATAATAATTAAAAAATTTGAGCTAATTTTTGTCGTCTCCTGTATTCACGGTAGAGGGTCATAGACTCATAAATTTTTCGTGAAATTCACGCAATTAATTAGTCTAATCTTTGAATGACTCTTGGAAAAAAACCACAATGACTAATATAAACAGTAACGGGGGGAATATAAACAGAGAAATATAGAATCGCCCTTCAGGGTAGTGTGCATTTTCTCACACGTCAGTTGTTGCGATGGTTCGCATTGCGTCGGCATCGAATGAATAGGCCATATAACCTCTGCAAGCCGTGAGGTCTACGGCTCCTTTGCTCTTGTAAAAAGCCAGGCTCGGTGCGTTCCATTTCAGCACTGAAAACGTGCAACTGGAGGCTCCTTCGAGAATGGTATCCTAGAAAACAGTTCGCCCAACGGACAGTAATAAAATCTGTAATGAACCTCTATGTATTTGATCACGAAAAATGTGATTAATGTTGATTATACTACTGCTGGAATAGCTTACTGGTAATAATTTAGTTGCCATCCGTTGTTTATCTATTTTAAAATACTATTAGAAGCATTAATTATTTCTCAGCTCTATTACAAACAGTTTTCGTGCCTCAAACCTGGAGCATGGCCTTCCAGAGTCCGGTACCGATGCCATGAGACCGGTAAGCAGGAGAGACGTACAAGTCCTCCAAGCAAGCGGCGCGGCCGCTCCACGAGAACCTCAAGTGGTATAGGACGTATCCTACAAGTCTACGGAACTCGCCTCCTTCTTTGGCCGACTTGTCCTCAGCTACTAGGCATCGGTAATAGATTCGTTCTCCAAAACCGTCCTCTTCTAGAGCTGAAGAATGAAGTCAAATAGTGAAGGGCTGTTTGTTGGCATAGCAATGTTATTAATCTGCATAAAATCTACCAAAAAATATTAGGTTGTCTACGACGTGTATTAAAAGAAATGGAGCGGATTAAGAGATAATTGAGAGCAGATAATAACTTCGTACTCCAATGCTGAGATGCGAGCAACAATGAATAACTTCTGGTGTATTTAGGATATTGCAAGTAAATCCTTTTTAACTATATAATACAGCGCCAATTTCTTTCAAATGACAAGGAACATCATTAACTGATGAGGAACATCAATAACTGCTTATGTCGATCGGTTCTCTTGTACAGATTCAGACTAAGAAATTTTTAAGCACTTTTAATATTGTTTAGGTCAAATCCTTGTTCAGGAAACTAATATAGTGAGTCTAGATTAGAAATTCAATTGACTTAGGAAGAAGACTAATCCTTTTCGATGAAACAAGGGGGAATTTGTCGCGAAGTAAAACGGTGAATATTGTTTTTGTTGTTGGTTTGATACTGCAAATCAAACGATAAAATGATGCAAATTTTTAAGTGTTAATGGCTTGACTTACTTTTAGCATCAATTGGTTGTTTGAAAGACATATCGCTGTAATTGATCAGGTCTTGAACCATGTCAATAATTTTGGGACAGTCTCCCATTTGTGCCTTGCGAATTGTTATTGACATTTGAATCTTTTAGCTTATCAGACGCAGAAATAATGTCTATACGGATACTTTCCTTTCGCGAACGCCTCTGCCAAGAGACTACACTGCTTGGACTGCTTGAAAGTTTATTGTACGCAAATTATCTTATAGCGAAGTCGTGATCACGTGATAGTGTCGCTCTCAAGTTTCATTATCGCTTCATGATACGCGTCGTGAAAGATGTGTGCTGACGCAAGGAATATCTTGTTTATATTTTGGCACAAATAAATACTCCCGTTAAAAAATTCTTGGTCTGCGAGTTCGTGGGCCATCATGTATAATTTGGTATTAATGCAATAAAGTAAGACATCATAGGGAGTTGCCGAGTCTCCGGTTTTGTTATCGATAGGATAATCAAATTTTGTTTCCAAATTTCAGTTTATTTTATAATTTAGCAATGACGTCGGAAGCTATTGCTTTAAATACAACAAATGTTCGCTCGTCGTTCGGAGCCTTCATAGTATCAATAAAAATCGTGCGCAATTTGTTCGCTTCAAAACTTAATAATTATTTATCTTTCGACTTAAAGGTCACACAGTGAATTACAGAACATTTATCCAAGCAAATGCAATAACTTGAAATTTAATAACGAATAAAATCGGAAGAAGGATAACTAGTATCAAGTGGAGATTCATGCCTTTTGCTTTAACAGCAGAGGAAGTTGAAGATAATGTAATAATCCGTGGCTACACTTTACTCATTTGTATACCACGATGAAAAGCATGAAAATTCTTAGAATCTCTCCTTCATATGTGATCAATCGAGTCGCATGCACGAAGTAACATACCCTTAGCCTGAAAAATGAATCACATCTCAGGACTTTAAAATGAAATAAATTATTCAAAGCTCATATGCTACATTATAAAACGCCGTCAGTCAAAAATTGTCTCCGTTTATAGACAAAATTTCCCATGATTCGTTCGATTCGTAAATGAGTTGAGAAATAAATGCTCTAAAAACAGTTTGTTTTAACCTGAACGCGCATTTTGATTTTACTTATTACGGCAGCAAATGGATTTTCACAAGTGTTCAGACGGAAAGTGCCGTAATAAATTTGCTTCTCCATTTTCGATCATTCATGCCTAAGTCCTAACCTTTATTGCGTTTAAACATTTTTGACATGGTTCGTTCATGCTTTCGCATTGAAACTGCGAGAAGAAGTGAAATCAAAATCAGAAAATCCTTTAGGAAAATTGTCTCCCGAATCGGTTTGTCCTGTTACTCCTGTAGCTTTCGGGAACACCAGATTCTTGGGATCCCTATTGTTTCGTACACGACTGATGCGTTGACTAGACGCGCTAGGGCGGCTATCTGGCGCTTGTGTTTTTCGCGAACTTCTCAATGTTTTTGCAGAGTCTTGCGGTGAAGATTTTGGATTATCCTGCACTTTGGCTGATGAGTCAGTGTTTAACTTGAAATCAGCTTCACGGGTGACTTTTTGTTTCGTAGTGGATCGTTTGTTCGATGAGGCCTTTGTTCGACGATTTCTGGGAGAAAAGGAATTTAAAGGTCCTTGGGGACCAACCCGTGGATCATTTATGCCAACCCCTCCTGACGGGAGACCTGGACTGGCTCCAAATTGTGATTGGGCAAACTGAAAATTATTGCCTAAATTTGGATTTTGTGTGAGGTCTGTCCCAATGGGTATTGATCCAATGGGAGGACTCGCTCCAAAATTGCCATTCTGACCACCTACAAAATCGGTATCAAACCCAGGGCCAAACTCAGAATTGCTTTGTTGAAATTGATTTGTCCCCAAGTTCTCTGTAAAACCAGCAGAACCAAAACTGTTTCCTTGGCCTCCTGGTCTGGGTCCGAGCCCAGCATCAGGGTTGAAACCTTGGTTGCCTCCAAAACTGCTGCCACCTAACTGCGGTCCAGGAGGAAATTCTCCTGGTAAGCGAGAAGACTGACCATTAAAGGAAGGCCCATTGTTTGGTCTTTGATTTCCAAGAGCTAGACTATTATCAAGTGGTAATCCTGTCCCGAGCTCGGCCGCAGGGTCTAAACCTTGGTTCCCTCCGAAACTGCCGGCATCTTGAGGTCCAAGCTCGAATTCGCCCGGAAAGCCATTTGCCTGACCATTGAAGAAGGGAGCATTGTTAGGACCCAGATTTCCAGGAGCTACACTGTTCTCAAATGGTAATCCTGTTCCTAGCTCGGCCGCAGGGTTTAAACCTTGGTTCCCTCCAAAACTGCCGACACCTCCTTGAGATCCAGGCTGGAATCCGCCTGGAGAGTTTGAAGGTTGGCCATTGAAGAATGGTGCATTGTTAGGGCCTTGATTTCCAGGGGTGAGACTATTATCGAATCCTGGCCCAAGATCTGCCGCAGGGTTAAAACCTGGATTCTCTCCAAAATTACCGGTATCTCCTTGAGGTCCAAATTGAAATTGTCCTGGGAGGCCAGATGGCTGACCATTAAAAAATTGAGCGCTGTTGGGTCCCTGATTCCCTGGAAAAGGTAAGCCAACTCCAGGATTTATGTTGTTACCAGGAAAATTTCCAAATTGTCCATTTGACTGTTGAGTAAATATTGATGGGCCAGTTTGACCAAACGGGGCATTCCCGTTGGAATCGGGAATATTTCCATTGAATGAATTAGCATTGAAATTTCCACCAACTCCTTGCTGATTTAGAGCTGTTTCGGGCGTACCTGAGGTCAAGAAACTGTTTTGAGCGCTTCCAATTGGAACTTGACTTGAGGTTGCCGAAAGAGGCCGCCCGAGGCTTGACTGTGGTCCACCGAAAGTCCCACTGAGAGGAGGCAGAAAATTCTGCCCTGGTAATGGACCTTGTGCCTCAAAGTCTGCAGAACCAGCTTGTATATTTTGGTTGAAGGAAGGGTTTTGTTGGTTAAGTTGTAATTGAGTTCCAAAGTTGTTAGGCTGCTGGTTTTGTGCGAAGGCATTTCCCGTAATATCGCCTAAGTTTCCTATCTGGTTTTTGTTTGGTGGGTGGGAACCTCTCACGCCACCAAAATCAAGAGGAAGTGGAGAACCTCCAAACGTACCTTGAGCTTCTCCCGTCCCACTTTGAAATTGTGGAAAGCCACCAGCACCACTACCATCAAATCCTAAGCCAACACCGGAGTTGAAGGCGTCCTGGTTGTTCTGATTTGCTAAGCCTTGATTGAAATCACCCAATGGGCCTGTCTGGAATTCATTTTCAGAATTGAATGCTGGGGGACTGTTTGGCTTTAGAAGGGGCACTCCTATGCCTTGGCCAGATAAAATGTTTTGTGCGGGTCCATGAGAGTTTGGGGAAAACTTTGAAAAGCCCGACGATTGGGAAAAAGGTTCTTGCCCTGCCCCATTCGCGCCAAAACCAACGTTAACCTTTTGACCGAGGAGTGCTGGCGGAACAACATTTTGCCCAGTAGCGAAACCTGCCCCAAGATTTGGCCCAGATTCTTCAAGGCTAACTCCTGCAGCATTATTTCCACCGAAAATTGGAAGGGGAGCACCGCTCCCCACAGGACTGGGAGGAAACCCGCTTCCAAACCCAGGTCGTGGCAGAAGTGGCTGGGCTGGAGCTTGAGAAGGCTTTTTTATTTTCCCAATATCGAACGCTCCGCTTACTGCTGGTCGTCCTAGTACATCGTTTGGCAAAGGCTCAAAGTCACTCCCGGCTGACTGGAAAACAGTGTAAGTAGTTCCTGCGCGTTGTTTGGGAGGTGTGTCGTATGGGAATGTGTTCGTGACGGCTTGAAAGCCATAGCCTTGGTCGCTGTACTTGGTCTGTCGCCAAAGCCCATCTGGAGACAATAGAAAATAAGAACCCGTAACTGAACCATCCTCGTTTTGTGTCTCTTTGTGGCCGTGGTAGTCTCCACTCTTGTCGTCTGATATTTCGTACTCGAAGTGGTAAGGCCGCGCGGGTGCGTAACTGGGAACTTTATACGACTGTGCTGTAGTCGTATGAGCCAGCCACGATACCACCGATAGCAAAATCAGCGTCATCTGTGGAAGGAAATTATTCTTAATAGCAATGAAATCACATCACCTGAAACTATTATGATAGGCGTGTTACTTGCCTGCAACAAAATTTTGCCTTTAGAAATTAATTCCAACGCAAACTTAAATATTCATGTTAATATTAATATACTAAATATATTAATACAGTAAAAATCTGACGATTAAAACTTATCGAGCTTAACAGTTGAATTTATTTTCATGAATAAAAGTAATAAGTAGTTATGCAAGAAATTTCACGGATTCAAGTTATTTTGAAATTATCAAAAGACATCACAAACGTTTCTTTCATTGCACTCAGCTTTTAGTATGTTATGTGTTGTAATATTATGAATAATTTGCGATACCAACTCAGATATTTAGGTTTAAATAGTTTAATAACAGTAAATAGTTCAAACAGTGATTTGTAGGTAGCTCTGCCCCACCCTTCCGTTGTTAGAGATTGCTTAAAGCTAACCGGTTTTCATTCCAGTTTCGCAGGTACAGACAGATTTTTCTCAGTGTTTAACTCCAGGCGCAAAGTGAAAGGCGCTCATTTAGTTATGTATGCGTAGTTGCTATCGGTAGACAGGCTGGATATCCTTCAAAGACTTCTTTCTGCGGCCATGCGTTCGACAAAGATAAACGAAATTACAGTTTTACTTCATATATGCCGGAATCACTTGTACAAAATACTGGCTCTGTAGCGTTGCGTGTACGTCCATTAGATCCATTCATATGAGCTTCCATTTAGCAGAGAAATTTTCATTTAAATTAGATAAACAATAACAATTTTATAGAATTAAATTATACAATTTCCATTATTTTTCAACTGTAACTGCTGGCTACAGTCAGTTAGAGTACCTGTCCTGATTTTAAAATAAACTGCGTCACTCCTCCGAACAATTGTGACGATACAGCAAAGTTTCAAATTGATTCAAAAATATTATTATGTAATTACACCATTTAAATCCGATTTTATTGTATATTTTTCGTTTGAAACGCGAACATATACGATAGGTGTGGTTATTTCTTCTAACATTACGTATGTAGTGCAAGCATGTCTCCGCACTTTGTGTTCAGGCTTCATCAAACAATGAAAAGTTTAAAGTGACGTTGTTTTAAATCTAAGAAGTTTAAAGTGACGTTATTTTAAATATAAGAAACTTTTCGAGACGCATCTACAAGATCTTGGATGTGGGAACATTAAGGAAAAGGATGCGCGACATCTGTTGCCAGAGAAAGTAGTCTCGCTTGTGGGCTCCCCATATGATGGCAGGTTCATTTCATTCACTATTTATCTAAACCCAGGCGCATGTTCTTTTAATTTGAAATATCGCTGGGTAGAAATAAGAACAAATTGCCCTGTTGCGTTAATTAGAAAGTTAAGGTTTCTTTGGTTGCTCAACATGCGGAACAAATTATATAACATGTAAGACATATACAATGAAATGGGGGAATTAAAGTATCGCAGACAAATGATTAAATACTGAGAGTTACACAGGAAGAAAAACACAATAACACTCTGTTTATCCTCCGTTATTTGAAAACGTCCACTAGTATTAGGGAACTATACATTGCAGATTTTAGCATGAAGTTTAGCATGAAATTGTGAAGTTTCACAATTTCAAAGAGCAAGCTGTTAAATGTAATCTTGAAAATTAACTATTATTATTATTACAGAAAGAATTTTTTATTATGTAAATTATTATGTTAGATTAAAAGAGATGCACCATTAAATTAACGTTATCTTCAGACAAATCTGTCCGGCTCTGATATACTGCGTGTGTCGACGTAATGTAAATATGAGTCGAGTAAGTACGAGCTAATCAGCTATGATTAATAACTGTCAGCAAAAAAAATGGGAGCGCAGATCAGATGGCCTAGCTCTCGTGGACATTGACCCGCAACTTGCATGAAGTCACTAATAATTAAAATGTAAAGTAACAAATGTTTTCGAGATAATTTATGCTAAAAAATGTAATTAATATCAAGCTGAAATTATATTGCATACCGAATGAAGAGGGGCCTTAAATCTTGATTTTCAATTTATATTCCACAGCAAAAATGTTATTTGGAAAAGTTAATCATGGCAGAATAATTATTAGTTAATCATGTCAGAAATGACCTCGTTTATCAAGGTATAAATAAAGATAAGGTTCTGTGGAAATCTTTGTAAGAAAAATACTCGGTCTGGTACATTCATGCGTAACTTTTAAATAATGTAATCAGTAAATTAAATTGAGGCTATACCTGCATTCTGATTTTTATTTGTCATCCTCAAGATATTTTTTACTAATTTTGTATGTTTCAATCCTTGCGTGGAATTCGTTACAAAAATTCGATTGTAGTGTCCGTGGAAGAAAGGCTGGGAAGGTCGCACTTTTTCTACATTAGACCCTATATGTTATGTCTGACATTACACCTTATATTACGTCTAACTATAGACCCTATATTACGCCTGACATTAGACCCTATATTACGTATGACATTACACCTTATATTACGTCTATCAATAGACCCTATATTATGCCTGACATTTGACCCTATATTACGACTGACATTAGACCCTATATTACGTTTGACATTAGACCGTACATTACGTCTGACATTAAACCATATATTATGTCTGACATTAGACCCTATATTACGTCTGACCTTAGACTTTCTATTACGTCTGACATCAGACCCTATATTACGTCTGACATCAGACCCTATATTACGTCTGACATTAGACCCTATATTACGTCTGACATTAGACCCTGTATTACGTCTGACATTAGACCCTGTATTACGTCTGACATTAGACCCTATATTACGTCTGACATTAGACCCTGTATTACGTCTGACATTAAACCCTGTATTACGTCTGACATTAGACCCTATATTACGTCTGACATCAGACCCTATATTACGTCTAACTATAGACCCTATATTACGTCTGGGACTACGCTCCTTGCTCCCAAGATATCGGCGACATGTGCGATTTGCATGCATACGATAATCATGCAGCACCAGAGTAGGTTAAACAAATGGCCTTTTGAGCTAAAGGTTAAGGATTCAGTGTGTTTATTACATTTTCTTATGCGTGATGCAAATAATTGAAGTTCACGAGTAAATTGTATTCTACGCGAATCCTTGCTTTTATACGACAAACTCTCCTCAGAAATATTTATCATTTAAATAATATAATTTTTGTCAACTAGTCAATAGTTAGTGTATAAATTTTGACACCAGAAATCAGAATAAGATGCTTTAAGTTTCTCAAGCAACAGACGTGAAAGGTTAAAGAGAAGCGAATTCTTATTGAGAACAAATCACCCTTTCTACGTCTTGACCCAATCGGAGAAGTGAGATTAGATCAAGCCTGGTCTCAACATCTGAGGTCATACGAACAAAATCAGCAATATTTTAGTTCAAAATTTGATTACAAGATCCAATTATCCCTAAAAGAAAAAATATGACATTTTTACTTTTTATTATAAACATGTTTTCGCCATAAATAGTTGCATAGGTATTTACAACGTCAGGAATAATTATTATAAGGCGACCTTCTAACAGTTGAGTAAAAAAATGTAACCAGTATTTTCATTAATTTCATCATTATTTGATGACTTTATCCAATGAAGGAATGTTCACTATAGCGCACGAATTTTTCTACATTACATAAACCTGAGTAATATCCCCCACAAACACCTCGTGCTCAGAAAAAATCTCTGTAAAACTTCCACATTTTTAACTTTATGAAACTATTGTAAGGGATGACAGCAATTTTCCTCTGTATTTTTAGAGCACTTATCTTTAACTTCAATTCTTGTTGTTTGTTTGTTTGTCTGTCTGCTACAAATCTTATAATCGATATTTAAACCACTTCTACCTGTCCAATCGATCTGAAATTTTGCACACTTGCGTAAAGTCGGAGACAATGCATGAATCAATTGACAGAATGAATAATTTTGAAAATGTAAATTTTTTTTAATATCAAAAAGTTGAAAATTATTTGTTAGTAATGAAAAATAAAAACAGAAATACGTGTGTAACATTGGAGACACTGGATTCCATAGAGGTATTGTCTTTAAAATGTAATTTTTAAACGCATATTCTATGACAGAAAGTAAGCGAAAATTTTAACGTTGGTAATTTCAATCTTCCTTCCGTTTACATGTAAATGTGTTCGTACAAGTCATTTAATTATCAAGAACTGTAGTAGAGGACACACTGTGAATGTTGCCGTATGATGGAGGGTAAGTCGGTTCCACGCCAGAATGAACGCTGGCTTACGTTGCTAAATCTGACAGAGAAGAAGGACGACATCGTGACACTCCGCCCACAAGTCAAACCGTATCAGATCGGGGAAAGAGTTTTCCTAAGCCAATCCCAAATTTTCTTCTCCCTTTTCTTGCGTTCAATTCTGAGTTAATTTTCTTATAGGCGTAAAGAAATATGTACAAGCGAGGCTAATTTGAACAGTATTCAAAGTCATCCATGCCCTACATAAGCAGGTACTCTAACAGATCGTATCATGAGGGGCATTATGTAATGCGGTAGCCTAGATACCATTCATCTTTCACTTTCGCTGGGAGAGCCTCATTAAATTTGTTCTTTTCTCACTTAAAGCTCGTCATGCGGCATGACGTAAGACGAACGACTGCCGTACGCGGAAGGCGGTTGAGCCGTGTTCTATCCCAGACGACGACAATTGAGCTCATTTATCTTGCCCTGTCATGGACATGCAGTTCACGCTACCGTACCCTATTTAATCGCACCACTTCTGTCGGAGATTCTGTGAGAATGTAAGTTCTAGCAACTTTGAACAAAGGAACTGCCCTTTAACTTTTATGCAAATCCTTTGCGGTCACATCGTCAATTTGTAGCCTGTGATATACGAGTATAATTACATATTAAACGTCCAAGATTAATCTGCATTACAGTCTGTAAGGCAGTGATCACCATCGATTCAATAGATTTTGACAAAATACAAAAGGTAATGTGACCAGATACTGCCCTGAGGTAGGCGTGGACAGAACGTCTCATACTTTACTTCTATGTTTATTGCTACCGCGTCCTGTGCTTGCAAACAAGCGGACTAATGTTGGAACACGATCCATGCATTGAAAATCCAGAGCCTTTCACTTTCATCCTTGGCTAGCTTTCCTCGCAGCCACTGAGTTGGGCACCCAACTTGCTTTCTTTATCTGGCCGATGAAAAAGCTGTCCATGGAGACCATATGCCTGACGTCTGCGAGCCCCCGCGGCGACGGCGCTTGGGTGACTTCGGATGCGCGCGAGGAAAAGGGATCCGCAGCGATCGACGAGTGAAGGTCAAAACATGTTTATATCATTTACCCATAATATGAATACGCAGGTTATCGTGATACGATTTTTCTGCGTAAACATCTGACAAATTAATTTCGACATTTCGTAATTTTATGCCGATTGCTGATAAATAGCGAACATCAGTTGCGAAATAACATTAAATGAACACGTTTGGATGTGATAATGGACAAAAGTTTAGCTTCAATGCAGACATGGATGTTAGCCAACTTGCAATCAATAATACGACTCGGAAATTACCTTCGGGGGTAATGCTTAGGAAACAACCGAGAGTGAGCTGGTTCTTTGACCATGTATGAATTTTGAGATGCTTTTTCGTAAATCCAAGTAATCCTGTCAGAAAATGTTACCAAAACTTGTTATTATTAATACAGTTTGTCGTCTCATGAACTTCGCATTGCGCGTAAAAAAATTTCTGTCGCCCGAAGTCTTACCACTGTAAATTACGAACCAAAGTTTTTTTAACGATGCTAAAGATACTTAATAGCATCTTCAGTCGCAATCATATTGTAAATTGCAGTTTAAATGCCTTCGCCTCTCTTATATATAAATTACTTTAATGCCTGACCGGTAAAGTCTTTTATGGCTTGATAAAGAAAAAATATTCAGTTTTGCACTACGAGTAGACAATTTTGCCTATTAAGAGACTTACTAAAATATAAATTTGTTAAGTACTCGTTTCTCGAATACATATTTCAATTTATGTAGTATAATTAGGTCTTCTGTTTTATGTTGAAATGTCTGTTATGTCCGTTAAATTAAAAATTAAATTAAAATAATTAAAGTATCAATTATGTCTGTTAAATTCTGACATAATTTTGTCATATAATTTATGTTTATGTCTTCAATTTATGTATAATTCATTATTTATTTGCTATTTTGAGCAAAGATATTTTTTCTTTTACTTTTTTGTTCATTTTTTTCTTGGTAAATACAATTGGCCTGGTATCGCTGACGCAATTGACTGCAACTATACGTAGAACTGAAATGAATGCGAAATTGGCTTCTTTCAATCTTTACGACTCAAAATCATGTCTGATGTGATGAAGTTATCATCTTTTCAAATATGTCTTTATAAAATATATACATATCACGCATGTAGGCTACACGCTAACCTCTTAGTTCTTGTCTACAAGTTGAAAGTAAGTTGGAGAAAACCCCGATTCCGTGACCGAAAAAATTTAACTGCCTGAAAGACTCAAAAAACTAGTCAGAGCAGTGCCATTTTTACACGTCTTTTATGTTGTTGGCGTTCAGTTTAAAATGAACACGTAATAACAAAGAAAAAAGAAGTAATAATAATAATATGCGTTTAAAAATTACTTCTTAAAGACAACACTTCTAAAGAAGCCAGTGTCTCCGATGTTACTAATGTACAATTAATTTCTTTCTTTATTTTCAAATATATAGAAAAATTATTTTTTTAACGTTTTTTTCTAATTTATATATTTTTCTTTTTTTTAAATTATTTATTCTGTAAATTGATTCATGCATTGTTTACGACTTCACGCAAGTATGCAAAATTTCAGGTCGATTGGACATGTAGAAGTGTATTACACATCGATTATAAAATTTGTAGCAGACAAATAAACAAACAAACAAGAAGTAATGTTAAAGAGAAGCGTTGTAAAAATAGGGGAGAGAGGACTTCAATTTCGTGCGAAAGTCAATATTTATTCAGCAATCTCAATGAAAAAAACATTTAGAAGTAAAAACCTATCAAGGAAAACTTACCATTGTTACAACCACTACACAAATTTGAGCAGCTCCTGACAAGAACAACCGAGTGTCTCACTACGCGACACCTTGGCTGTTACACCTCTCCCACTCCAGCCAGATCGGGTATGGAGGTAACAGCGAGTCGTCTCCAGTTTTATAGCGGTAACGTTGAGGGAAAGGAGGTATTAACAACACTTCAAACTGTCCTTCACTCAAGAAATAATCTAATCATAAGCTCTTTGAACTTTATTTGCGTAATGAATGCCTTATGGCAAATGAGATCATCTGTTGACCTTAAAATGCTTGTAAAATGACTTGGAAAATATTGCTGCTGCCAATTGCAAAATCACTTAAGGGTTTCAGCTGTAATATGCTATGCACAATAATGACACATATGATATCAGTTGTTCTCCACTGTTGAAGAATTGAATATCTAAGGCTATACTGGTCAACTGTAGGGCAGAAAACTATCAATTATATTTAATTTCACTTTTCATTATTTGAGTCATTTCTTCACTCGAAGAATGAAAATAACCCGTTATTCGAATTCTCTTTACGAGAAAGTGCTATTCTATTCGTCACGGATGAATTACAATTTAGGACAGAACCATAACGGGAGGAAAGATAATAACAAAAGACCAAGCCTTAACAACATAATCAATTCTATTCAAATAAAACAACCAATTGAAAATAAAATAAATAATGCTCATATGATACATTTGTTGATCGATAACTCCTCTCAGAAGTTCAGGATTCAAATGGCAAAGATGGCTTAGCGATAGCTATGAAGCGATACAGGTAAGGAAGTCATGTGTTGTTATTGGAAGACCGCCGTGCATCCCGAGGATGACCTTTTCTGAATAAACATTATTTGGGCCCGGCAAGAACTTCGTGAATATTTCCCAGGTCACATGTAACCAAAACCTGTTCTGTGGTCCTCTGCATCGGCCAGCGCCCGTGAAGCGTCTGGCGTGGCCACGGGAAAGGCTGTTGATTACACTCCTCCATGTGCATCAAGGGCTGCGATAATGTCTACTGTGAATGGAAGTGCGTAATGGAGTCCCCACAACCACTGTTGATACCCATGAAGTAATTTTTACCGTAGTGAAACAGAATTAGATATATCATAACTATCATAATTTATATATTATATCATAACTACACCTCATAACTTGAATATGCGATTCAAGCAATCTAGTGACATTATCACTACACGTTTTATCAATGTTTCTTCACGAGGCTGGGTCAAACCACTGCCGCAGTCCAGGCTTGAACATATGGGGATAAATATATCACAATCGTCAGCAAAATAAGTACCCTTGAATTCTAATGGATTTTCTTCTCTAAATGTAACTTTTTCAGCATTGATTTGTAGTGGCTGTACAAAATTAGAGCACAAGCATGAGTGAAATCTCTCTACTAATTTTAAAAACGTAGTGCCTAACTTAGTAATTAAAATAATTTTAATTTTTGTATCAAGAACTATATGTATTAATTTTTCCAAGGGAAACCATCTCCTTTCAAACACTTTCTGAGTTCACCGGAAAGGGGTTCTCAGGCCTGGGACCGAAATGCTACAGCGCAGCAGTTCGAGTGTCTAGGAACTTGGGATGCTGTTTTTATCGTAAAAATAGTGGAAACAGTCGTTAGTCGACGACAGAAACCATGCAATGCTTTCGGACTCGTGACTGAACGAGCTCATTCTCAGGTGTAACAGCGTCTTAACAGGCTGTCGAGTGCAGGGTTTCCATTGTGCCTCCTAGGACACAAAGAAACAAATCTATGCTCATCGATAGCAGCAGTCAATTCCTAGTACGAATATCTCCGCAGTGATATTATCTTGAGAACTGACGCTCCTTTGTCCTTTGAATTAACCATAAAGAAGCCCTGGCATTGTCTCTGGACTGATATGAAAGTAATAGACGACCGTCAGGCGACAAAATTTTGCTGGCATTGCCGATGACTGATGGGATTCTCCTAAACACTTCAGCAGAGATGAATCTTCCCAAATTCCAATTTAAAATGGCTGAAAATATTTACAAATCAAAATTTTATTCACCTGTTCCAGTGATGAATCGCTGCTAGTAGTAGCCTGTAGTAAAAAGTGATTGAATTCTACATGGGGGGGAAGAATATTTATTTTCTGTTATATTCTACTGAGTTGTCATATTCTATTAAGCCGTACCATGAAAAGAATTAAGATCAGAAGAGTTTATGCAATCAATTTTCAAGATATTTCTAGAGCGCAATAAAGTATATAACCTGCAGTCACCCACGACACGTATATAACATCAATAGCAGCATGCCTCTTATAGCATCAATCAAATTGGGCCATATTTTGAATACTGTTTTATAATTACTTAATAAATATTTATTCGGCATAATCGTCTCAATAATCTGTCTTTGAATTTTGACTTTTGAAGTGATTTTATTCATTGTAGTTTAGTCGAACTGATGATGGAGCTGGACTCCGAAACGTTTTCAATATCGATATGGTGAATTTTCTTGGCGTTTTCTTTGCTTTTAAATTCCTTTTAAAATTTAATGATGTAGTACCGATATCATGAATTTTTGTCCACTAAATAAGTGGACAAAAATTCATGAATAAAATAACTAAATAATATAAAATAACTAAATAATAAAAAACTAAATGGCGGAATTTGTCCCGAAAGAAGACCCTGCAACCCACCGCTGGGTCGTGTCTCTCTCAACGTGTTAAAAAAGTTGGAACTTCTTGCTTTAAAGTCTTGATTATACGACATAATTTTAAATTATGAGGGTTGATTAGGGTTCATTAGTCAGATATTTTGACAGTAGGTACGCCAATGGGAAACAAACTTTGATTCTGTGTTTTTCTTTTGCTGTTTGAACATTTTACATACAGAAATAATCACCGGTAAATATGAACATTCATGTAGATATTTTGTGTTATATGTAAATAGACTAGAAACTTTAGAGTTCTGAAACTATAAATCCTTCAATTAAAAAATTTTAACAAGAAACGTCCTGGTTTTCCGTCAAAGAGACACAAATTTTTCGTCAATATTAGCTGAACTGTTTTAAGCATAAACCATACTGTGAATATATCCCTTCTATTATCGGTGACTTCAATGAGTTTTACGAATGACACATTTTTGCGTTTTCAATGATGCTGTTCCAAATAATGACAATAACGTGAGTTAAATTTCGAAGTTGAATTATCAAATTAAATTTTAATTGCAGAAAGGTTAGGAAGTCCGTGGAATCGACAAGAAATTGGTTCGTGAGTTTAAAACGATGAACGTGATCAATGGCACGAACAATAAGGTTATATTTACAGCGATAGAAAAACATTTAATTACATTTAAGAAGTTTTCAGTTTAAGGCACTGCAAGAGTCGGTTTTCAAGTCGGGTTTGTTTATTGTAAATATGTATCACTTTCTTTTATTTAGAATGATATATCACTAATATACCAAGGACTACTACACACAGGACATGCATAGCCTATGTCCAGCCTCTGCTAGCAGAGGCGATCGCCTACACTATGAAAATGCTGTTGTTTTAGTGGCATCAACAAATGATATGCCCATAATTGTTTCATACAATAGTATTACAATGTAAAAAATCATATTAAAGGAGTAAACATGCGATACCATGCCCACAGAGCAACCTGTGGATGTAGTGCTTGTAATAAACTATATAACATGACTAACAACATTTTAAACTAGTACATGTATGAATTTGTTGAAATATACCAGCAGGAGGTCGTGGGTTCGAATCCCGGCCAGTATGACCATACCTAAGACTTTAAAATTGGCAATCTAGTGGCTGCTCCGCCTGGCGTCTGGCATTATTGGGGTTAGTCAAGCAAACAAACACACAAACAAATTTGGAAAAAAATAAATCAGAAACAAAACATAAGGATTAAGAAAAGCATTGGCTTACCAAATGAAGGGTTAATCTGACAAGCGCGCCTTTTTGATTGACGTCTGAAAGAGTACTGCATTTGTTTGCTGATCCCTCTCCAAGTTATGCAAACCACTAAGAAGCACATTTGCTAGGTGTTTTTTTAGCTTGTAGCAAGTGTTGAGGTTATTGTAGTCTTCCATCACTTGCAGAACCATCATAAGTCTCTTGCAGCAGCAGGCCCTGTGCCTGGCCTTGCTGATGAAGGCCAGTCCACACCGCACAAGGTCAAAGGTGGATTGATGGGGGATTGTGAGAGAGCCTCGAGAAACTTCATTGATGAAGGCACTTATTTCTGTGGGCACCTGTTCATCCTCCTCGTTGAAGTTCAGCTGTTCCGCGCACTTCATCTCCAACCACCCTGCCACATAGGCTGCGCTGCTCTCCTCGTGGATAGAGAGTGAAGGCTCAATGCAGTCCTCAATGAAGGCAGCGTCCTCAGCATCGATGGCAGTGGCAACACAGGTGTGGGCTGGGCTTTCCACAGTCACTTCNGTGGCTGCACTCTGCAGCATGTCGAGGTGCGGTAGTGGCTGCACTCTGCAGCATGTCGAGGTGCGGTAGTGGCTGCACTCTGCAGCATGTCGAGGTGCGGTAGTGGCTGCACTCTGCAGCATGTCGAGGTGCGGTAGTGGCTGCACTCTGCAGCATGTCGAGGTGCGGTAGTGGCTGTGCTCTAGTCGAGCTGGGGTATAGACTTGTGCCCTTGGTACGAGTCTATTGTCATAGAAACTCGCCGAAGTTTCTGTGACGTCTGTCTTTGTTTATTAGATGTTTATGGGAATTTAGCACTGCTAAAGGCGTTGTTTGCGAGCGCCCTGCCTTAGAACATGAGCTATTACATCAGTTGATCAGGTCAATGTGTGACGTAGGTAAGATTCTTTGCAGTTTCGTTCTCTTTCCTCTCGTTTCTATGACCAACGTTTTTTTAGAACAACTTTTTGTATTGCTGTTACTTGCCTTTTGAATTTCAGTCTTGAAGCGTTGATTAGTAAGTTCACTACAATATACTATTTTTCAGGTGTTGATCTTGGATGAAGCGGACCGTATCCTAGATAACTTTTTCCAAGACCAGATGCAGCTCATCATTAAGAACTGCAGCCCCAAGCGCCAGACGCTGCTGTTCTCGGCCACCATGACCACAGAAGTCAAGCAAATCGCATCGGCCGCACTCGCAGAACCCGTCAAGGTTAGCAAACAATGAACAATTGCCGCGTTTTGCAGCAAAATTAGAAAAAAATACGCTCATACCTACTTGACATTGATAGCTCTAACTATTTCCAAAGATTATTTGTCAAAATTTATAATATTTTTATGTAGATACTGTACTGCACGACACGTATTGTAGATCTAGTATGTGGCGTGATTTACGTATTGTTCTTAAATAAATATCAAGGACTACTACACTTGGTATTCTACACTTGGTCGAATCGTCGTAGTTTCCAGTACAATTTACAATTCCACACTTGTTCGGCATAGTGACAATAATTCACTTCAACACCGGAACATTCATTCAAAACTTTTCAGATCAAAACTTTGACATTGATTCAACTAGATTCAGCCGTTTATTGATTGCTTAACAGTATCATGACTTCCAAGGATTATGCTGAGATACAAAATAGAATGGCAAATGGTCGAGAATATTGACATTATTTTAGCTCAGATCACTACGCGAAATCGACACGATGAGTCACCGGGAAACGACGCGAAAGCACTCGCCTTCGCTAGCAAGCACTGAAACCAAAGCGTGCATGTCCTGTGTGTAGTAGTCCTTGATAAATATATATTTTCAATACCGTGGTCACTGGTGGAATTGAGTATCAAAATTTACTGCTGTTTTTTTCGTTTTATTTGTTCAGAGGAAATAATTTCATAAATTATGGCGCAAAAGTTTCCAATTAAAATGGATACAACGACTGGAATAGTCTTCCAAAAGCTACGTAATAATTCGCTCCTTTCCCAGGCGGTTGTTTTTGTTCTCACTAGAAGTGGGGAAAAGCATCTCTGGTACTTCTTTTGTATCTATTTTAATATGTTTAATACTCGCCCTTGTGTTAATTGCTTTAATCTCATATCTTCATTCGTTAATACATGTCCTCCGTCTACAGATTTTTATCAACAGCAACACAAAAGTGGCCCAGAATCTGCGTCAGGAATATATCGCAATGAGCGACGGTTCGTACACAGCCAGGAACGCTGTGCTCGTGTACCTGCTCGTGCACGTCTTCACCAACAACTCCATCGTCTTCCTGCCCTCCAAGGTGTGCCGTGTGAACGGAGTCTCGTGTCTCATATCTTTATAAAGTGCAAGTGACTGAGGTTTCCATGTCATTTTTTCCTGTAGTGCTAATCCTGAATAATTATTTATTCGTTTTGTAGTGGATGAAACAGGGGTGATGACTGTGAAATAGATGTTGAATAGAGCCTCCACTCATGTCTTTTTATCTCCATCGGTTACAATATTGTCATTATAGTGTATCATAAAGTGCTTTAAACGTTCAAATTAGAAATTTTTGTTTAATTTATAACTTACATTTTAGTTGCAAAAATGAGTTGTATCGCTATCGATTGCATAGTTTATTTTTGCAGGACTTCATATTTTAGAATTATCTTCACAAGTTAATTATGTGACTGGTGCTGTTTAGAAGCTTTGGATCTGTTTGTTCAAGACTTGTGGCCACCCTTGTGAGAGACGCCGTGCATATGATAAATACTTAATCCTGTGCTTACTTACAATATTAAAGTTATGCTCATGTACAGGATCTGTGTCATCGCCTGTACGTGACATTACGGCTGTGTGGTCTGGCTGTAGCTGAGCTGCACAGCAAGCTGTCCCAGAGCTGCCGCCTACACAACCTCGCTCTCTTCTCCTCCGGCAAAGTGCGCGTCCTGCTCGCTACTGACCTCGCTGCTCGCGGCCTCGACATCCAGGGCGTTGACAACGTCATCAACTACAAGCTGAGCAGCTCGTACGCTATGTACGTACACCGTGTGGGGCGCACGGCCAGGGCAGGACGTGACGGCCTGGCCATCAGTCTTGTGCCGGACTCCGAGTACAAGCATCTCAAGGCTATCAGGAAGATGTCTCAAACCGTCGTCTACCTTCGCAAAATTGACCTTCGTAAGTGCATTTGACTTTCATGATTATTGGTACGATTTTTTATATTTTACAACATTTGATGGATTCTTTTTATTTATTCATTCTCACCACGTGGCGAACTTACTTTTTTCTTTTTTTCGGGGTCTAGCCTTCTCTTCTTCAAAGGTAAAAGTCGACTCTGTTTGGGATCTTCCACCAATTGTCCCAAATATCGTAGGGTATTGGTCACTTTCAGAATTACTTGGTCTTCATCTCATTAACTGACATCTGTCTATACTATACGTCTTTTTTTCATATGATCTATGACAATCTGTCTGTCGTGTCAGGGACTCCAGGAAGTAAATTTTTCATTATGTAAAAGCTGAGTCAACCTGTTCTGATGTGTGTTCAAATGGGTTATGATTAATTATAGTGTGGAATGTTGTTGAGGTTGTACAATATGTAATGTTTGTATGAGCAGAGGCGGTGCAGGTGGACCTGCTCGGCTGTGCCTTTAAATGGGTTATGGTTAATTATAGTGTAGAATGTTGTAGAGGTTGTACAATATGTACAATATGTAATGTTTGTATGAGCAGAGGCGGTGCAGGTTTGGCAGGAGCGACTAGAAACTCTGTACGCCGCCACACAGCAGATACTCGTCGCTGAGTCCGAAAACGCTAAAGAGAAGGAAATAACCACAATCAAGGACCGGCTCGAGAAAATCGAAGAAAAAAGACGGAAGCATGAAGAAAAAATGAAGGAACACAAAAAGTATGCCGAACTAAAGGATGAAATTATCCAAACAAAGAAGATCTCATCGGTTGCTGCTGCTGCTGGCATGACAATTAAAGGTGAGCAGTTAGTTGAATTTCTTGTCGATAGCCAGGCTCTTTAGAGCTGAAATTTCTGAAAATTTTCTTGCTCAATTTTTATGCTATTTATTTATTGATGCATGCAACAAATGCGCCTGCATTTCATCGGGTTTCCTCGCTTGGAGCTTCGTGATATTTTCAGCCCTAAAAATTTATAATTAGAACATACATTGCGTCAAATTCTTTCACAAATTGTAATTGCTTTAACGCGTTGATTCCAAGTCGCACTAACACTATAAGAGGACTGATTTGTGAAGCTTCTGCTGTACCTGCACTGGCTCAGATGGATTTAAATTTATCTTATCTTTCTAGTCATATTGTATAATCGTGCAATGTACTCATTGCTTTTTGTACTCATTTTCTCATTGCTTGTTGTACTCAGCTTTTTGTCCTCATTGTTTTGCGTAGTTTCTTCATGTTACTGAAATTAAATACTTTAACACATTAAAATGTCACCGATATTCGGAATGGATACAATTATAAATTTTTGTTTTTCGTTACACTTCCGGTGGGATGGTCAGTGTCAGTGATCATTTAGACTTTGGAGTATAAATTTCACTTTTTTAAGTTAGTAAGTAATACTTGTATTCGTGGAGTCAGCAAATTATTTCCCTACCGTCTAGCACGAGATTTAATATCCACTTGAATTTTCTTGATAAAAACGTACCCATGATAATTACTCTATTGGTCAATGGTTACTTGTCGGCATGTAATTAATGTGATTTCACGGCCAGGCTACCTGATGCACAAGCGCCTGGAGACGCTGGACATGTCGAACAGCCAGAAGAAGCGCCAGGACCTAAAGGAGGAGCGCAGAAAAGACCCTACACTCAGGAGGAAAAAGTTTAAGAAGAAGAAGCGACCTGATTTTTAAGTCAGGCTGTCGTGGTTCATAAGGACCTGAAAATGGAAGAATTAATGAATATATACATAGATTGTTTCCTTTTCCCTGCATCATCAGCAAACCGAGAGGAGTTTTCCGAGATGAAAGTTATCGATAGAACCGAGACTCTAGTGCAAACATGTTTATTTCTAGTGTTATGATTCTGGCGTACGTTTATGGAAGTGTGTTTGCTAGAAATCAGAGCTGTGATCGCTCCAAGAATTCCACGCATGGACTGCAATCTAGTGATGGACAAGTGGCAAGGTCACGTCTACGGAGGAACTTTGCAAGCGAAGCTATGACGTAATTTAATCATTCTATACTAAAATGTATTTATTAATTCGTATCAATGAAACTTGCATTACGCTTGAAATCTACGTACACCACACTTTCCGTCTCAAGTGCCCAAATGATGAAAGATGCTCATGGAAACGTTTATGGGTAACAATTGGAACTTCACTGTTGGAACTTGGAGCATCGATTGCATCTGAAGTAATTGCATACTAATTTATTTTAGAAATAAATAAATTATTCTAATAATTGAATCTGATCTTTCATAAAACACCCCATAAATCGCAGTGGGCTTAACTCTTCACTAACGCGCTGCTGAAGTAAGCAGTTGTACATGAAGTACAGTTTATCGTAATGAGCTGTTGTCTTTGGGTGGCTGCATGTGAAGTGCCTTCACAGCGTCGAGTCGTTGACGCGAGCTGAGTAAGCCGAAGTCGTTTAGTCACTATTTATATCTTTTGACATTCATGTGCTAAGATCCCGATGTAGGTTATTGAAAATCCATTTTTTTTCATCGGTTGCGATCAAAATATTCGTGAAAAAATTATTTAAACGTCATGCGATAAGAAAATTGCTGGTAATGTTAAGACAGTTTTGTTACAGTTTACTGTATATGTATAGTTAACAAGGCGCTTCCGATGTGCTAGTCTCAAATAGTCGTATTTTAAATTATTTGCATTATATTGTAGTTCACAGAAAATGCTCTGATGTTGTCTTACATCAATGAAATAAATGAATGGATAAATTCTACCAGTGCATGGCTAACGCGTTTTAAAATCGTTATAAAACGTCAAGCAGAAGTTATTCATGTACCCTGAATAATTGCACTGCTTTCCGGTGCCAAGAGAAGTATCGTTTCTCCTGTCAATCAATGACTCGGAAATGTACTCTTTGACCTGAACGGTCTCTGCCATGGTTGAACTATATATATGGGTCTCTGCCGCATTGTTTCACAACTAGCAATGACTTCCCAGTCGCTCGGAATGAGCTGGCTTTCAACACTCTCATCATTTTTAGCGCATTTTCTCATTTATGGAAAAAAGGCGCTAATGTGTTCGTCATGTCCGTCCGTCCGTCTGTCCGTGACTTCAGAGACGGACGAGAAAATGCGCTCTCTGTCACTCACTGCAGTGAGTACTAATCTAATTTTTTTTTCTATCCTTAAGAACTTTGTCTATTGTAACTAAATGAGCCTTTTTAAAAGCAATGAACAGCGGTTCCTGAAGAACGGTTTTGTATTTTAACCGAACTGATTTTTAATTTAAATTTATTATGTGCGAAGTAAATATGTTAAGTTCTTATACAATTCAATTGTATGTAATTTTACCATTCGTACAAGTTGTTTTCTTTGTTATTATTATTATATGATACGGTGACCGTATTTCATCCATATAAGAAAGCTTAATGAGACAACCTCTTCGTCTAAGGACTCTTGTCTATCAATTGACTGACAATGTTGATTGTTGAAGGTGCGACAAGTCTATAGAGTAGTTCCCTTTAACGATGAGTGCTCTTGCTTCACACTGAAACTGAAAGGCGAAGAAGTAATAGCGACTATGCTGAGGTGCCGTTGTTATATGCTAGCGTGTCTAGCCGAGTGGGGTTCCAGTCTCAAATTCTCCAGTCGTAGAATGGAAGTTGTTGTGTGAGGACGTGACGGTTAGCTGCACTCTACATGCGTGAATTTGTGGTCTAAATAATTTTATTTTACATGATGATGATGCTTTAGATCGTGGTTATCTAATTCGCGATGTTCACTGCAACTGAAGATCTTCGTATCAGAATGTTAGGTACGTTCATTTATTTTTTTGGTGTTTAGAAACATTTCGTTTTTTTAACCAGTGAGGCCTGGAATGACGTTATCGAAGCTTTAGCATTCATAATAAAAAGTAGAATAGTCTGAGTCGTCATTTTTTAAATCACTATACCATCCCTTCTATAGATATGTGTATTGTGTGTTTAGCTTCAATGCTTCATGAAGCAAGTGTTGAAACTTCAGTCGACCTCATTGTGTCTCGGTCTTACATTGGCTCGGGCAAGTAAAGTGCCTATCTCTGATTGTTCTTTACACAGAGAAATCACGGGTTCCTAAATTTGTGTTAATTCCAATCGGCTGTTGATTCAACTAACCAACATGGAAGAATTTTTCGACGCAGGTAACTAATAGTATATCGGTGAATGGCATGAATCGCATGGTGTTTTCAGTGTAATAAATGTACATAGCATTTTATGAGTTTTTTATAGATTAAAACATACGGCTTGACTCGTCTGATGAGAAAATTAAATGCGAATTATCTTTAATTATACTTGGTAGAGCATGGTGGCAATCCATAGGTTATTCAAAAGAACCTGTTCTTATGTCATTTTGAACCGATCAACGCTTTTTTACGGACCGATCGTAAAACACACCTTCTGTGACCTTCACCGGCAAAAGCTTTTGCACTTCTGAAGAAAGTCAGCTGACAGCTATACTCACAATAATTCCCTGCCACCATGTGGTAGAGGTTTGCAGCGGCATGTCATCCTACTGCCGGGGCGGTCACACAGTCACACTGATGAATAACGAAAAAATGAATCTATCCATTTGAAAACATTATTCTTTCTTACTCATCAATGTAGCAGTATTTAAATAGTTGAGTGTAATCAAAAACGAGTTTTTTTCCGTAAAAATATGTCATGTAGAACTTTAATATGGATTCTTTTACGTGCTTTTACTGCTGTAAAAACGTTCATCGGTCAGTCAGCGCAAACCTGCTGTGTTCGCGGTAGGTGCAACGTCATCGGTCACGTGACGCGCTCCGGTCGCTGCCATTGGTTCATTACCCGCGTTGCAGCCTCTCAGGATTGGTTGTTGCTGAAGGAGGGGATCGCGCGATATGCTCTGGACCAATAGGAAGGCTGCCTCGGCTATCGATTAGAATTTAGCTTTGGGGTTGGTCTGAGGGCAACTAAACTTGCAAAATCATCATTCCCGTTACTTCTGTTTCAACAATAAAGTAATTAATCTCATGGGCACATGGGCAGCATTTAAAATCAGTTAATGAATTTATTTGCTTCATCTCTGCACTGGTTACGAATTTTTCCAATGTAGCCGATTGTCACCCTACATTGGACGAGAAATCGCCTGTATTGTCATTTAGATTGCGTTTTTATGTGACCTTACTTTATTTTTGCATTCATTAAATTACTCTCATATCAATGATGCTCCGTAAATCAAACGAATTATGTTTTATTGCGATATTTGATGCTCTTTGTCATGTGCACTATCTAATTTGATGTTCTGCTGATGAGTAAATCTAAAAAACAAACGTGATATTTGCGACCAATGTCAAGTGCGACTTGAATTTAAAATAAAGCCATTAGTGTAGTCGAATACAGCGCCCTCTGTCGGATATGAGCGCAGCACGAGTGTGACGAACAGCTGAGAGCCTGACTAGTTGGTCGACCATGGCCATTCGAACCTAAAAACACGGTTGCAAAATATTGCATAAGCCTTGTGAAGCCGAATTAGCCGATACTATTTAGAAAAATATAACCCAGTACTCACTACAGTGAGTGACAGAGAGCGCATTTTCTCGTCGACGAAAACTTGAGGTCACGGACGGACGGACAGACGGACGGACAGACATGGCGAGCACAATAGTGCATTTTTTCCATAAATGAGAAAATGCGCTAAAAATGAATATTTGTCAATATTGAAGGAACGAACGCAAGTGAAGGATGCCATGAGATCAGTAAAATGTTTGCCCAATTGAAACATCGAATCATTTAATTCTATTTTGTAGAATAGCAAGCTGTCTAATAATATTACTAATGAAATTTAAATACAATTTTCCTTTATTTATCGATAAATCCCATTGAGATTATTTTCGAGAACACTTCGTAAAAATTAGGCTTGGTTGTCTTTTAATTCACGAAGAATTGACGCGATAAGAATTGAATAAAGCTTTCCAATTATACCTATTGATGATGAATCTCTGCCAGACAGTCATTATCCTAATACTGTGTCAATGCATCGTCAATATGCACATCTTTGCTACGATTTATAGTCTGATAATGTTAGTACCTACACTACTGATAGTTTATGATTTGTAGGAAGAATAAAAAAATGTGTACAACATCATCTGCAGTATAAGAGCGCTCGGTGAACACGATTACTGGAATTATTCTGACCACTCGGAGATCATGTGGTGCCATAGTTTCAAAACTCGCTAAGTGAACGTAAGTACTTACGCTCTATTTTCTTGTCTATGATTGGTGGATTTTGCTTGAAAGGCCGTCAATGATTGGCTGCTGAACTTACGATCTCTTAACTTTTTTTGAAAGTATAGGCCCAGGTTCCTAAGATCGACCGCCATGTACTACTACTATACTGCTAGAAAAAACGGTGAAAAAACGGTCCCACTGGCATCCTAGTGGCCGGTCGCCCCGTGAAAATAAACTGTTTCGCCGTTTTCATCAGATGTTTTACGGATTTCTGGTGTTAAATTAGAATAAAAACGGCAACACGGTGTTTCTTTTCACGTGCCGACCGGCCACTGAAACGCCGGTAATACCGTTAACGGTCATTTTTCTAACAGTGTATAAGGCTGTTTCTTCTACTGTCTCTCATGTGCTTTTCATTTTCCAAATGCAAATGCTGTCCGTTGATTTATAATAATATCACTAAAATTTTTGTCTTTTTTGCTTGGTACAATCAATCGTTGTCGTCTCGACGATTTGCTGCTAAAATAGCCATGATGGTACAAATGCAGTATAGTCAAATGGGGTAAGACAGGATCGCAGCCTTCATGGGGTAAGAAAGGACCAGCCCATATCATGCATTCTAATTGCACTAAATTTAATTTGATAGAAGAATATGTTAGAGCAATCACTGCATTTCATTTCAGTGCTTGTTTCAACCCTCTTCTGCAAATAATGAATTTCTGGCTAATTTTCAAAGAAAACTTATGTGAAGAAGGGTCACAAAATAGTTAACCCTGTTTGGGAAATAAGCTCTGTCTAATGACAAAAAATTTTTTGGCCAAGTTTGTGGATGTAGGCATGTAACCTCAAGTAATAAGCAACTTTTGAGACATGCTAGGCATTCCCACCTGCTACCATCACTGCCTGACATGTATTCCAAAATGGGGTAAAAAAGGACCGGACATGGGGTAAGACAGGACCACTAAATGATCCTACTTTACCCCACAAGTGGTCCATCTTACCCCACAAATGGTCCTATCTTACCCCACAAATGGTCCTCTCTTACCCGATAGTTTGTCAAAAATAGCTTTTAAATGAATATATTATGGTGCATTTGTATTGGAGTATTTTGGTAAAATGGAACATACATCTTTTGCTCAAAATAACCATTCTAACTTGTCAGCTTTTTAAGGGGAGCGTCTGCCCCAGAAATAAAAAATTTTGATTTTCGGTTTTGTACGCATCTTATCTTAAAGCTTACATTCTGACGCATCTAATGGTACCAAAACCATCTCTGTACGTTGATTTATGCATTCACGACAGATCGTGAAAGGGTTAGGTGCGCGAGTTCTTTACCATTGAGATAGGCTGAAAATACCGGTAACACACTTAAATAGCTAGGCTGAACACGCTGTGCTCCAGTTATCCGCCTGCAGTTGTATGGGATGGTTCTTGTGCCATCGTTCACACTATCCTTGACAGAAATTGAGCTAGAGTATCATCTAGTCTTTGCAACCTTGCACCCTTGAATGTCGTTTTTGAGGTGCATGCGACTTTGTCGGGCCCTACTGAAAAGTTGACTTATTGTCACTGCAAACCTATCTCCTCCTACAGTTTTGAAGCTACAACAATGAGACATATATCATTCAATTTACAAATAAAAGATCTACAAAACGTTCATGGCGTTTTTCCTAATTTTGTTATAATTTGGATTTTATTCTGCGAAAAATGGGAGGATGGCTGGGAGAAAATTGAAAATTTTATGAAAAATGCCCCCACTTCCACAAAAATTGGAATTTCTAAAAAAAAGCCATAAACATTTTATAGATAGAGACTTTATGCATTGAATGTCTCAATGGTGTAGCTTGAAAATCTTAGTACCGGTACTAGTTACATTTCTACAGTATCCCCTTTTTTGGTTGTATTATAAGAATTTCACATTTTCCTTCATTTTTTTTTAATTCACACAAAAATTCACACTCTTTCTATTTTAATTAAGTGTACCAAGTTTCAGAGTGCTCCATCTGTAAATAACCAAGATAAATTTTGGGGCAGACGCTCTCCTCAAATAAATTTAGCGTATTATTTAAAATTGCATCAGGGGGATGGAGAAAATTGGGATGTCTCTTCCCATTAGTGAGCCTCAGAACTATGTGCAAGAGTGGTTGGGGGAAAAATCATTGTGTGAAAATAAAAAATAATTAATATCACAACTTTGTGAGAGAGCATGGGCTATGTATGTTTGGAGAAGTGCACCACAAATGCAGTTAGCAAGAAAATACATGATGTCCGACACTTAAGTTATTATCCATTGATTTTATTATCAATTTGATAAATTTTCAGACAATGACACAAATGGAATATACATGTAGCATTCAGCAGTGCTCTACAATGAATCAAAGCCAACCTACTATTACTATGCTTAACCCTTTAATGACCAGGTGTACCATATGGTTGCCTTTCAAACATGCTGTGTAATATTACTGTCATGATAAGGAATATGCAATATGTAGTTGTTTTGAACGTGTTTGGTAAGCGTCCCTGCTTTGTTTCGATGGTGCAGCTCTACTCTTTGCCGCGAACTACGTCCAACAGCGCTGGTCTTGTTGGGAATCCGTGGTGCCATTCATTTGTTGAACTTTCCCAATCTTTATTGGACTATGGTGGGAAAATCAGAAAAGTTGCAGCATTGGAATAATTCTAAACCGCTTCTAGTACAATAGTGGGTGCACATGCAAAATTTAAACATAAATTAAAAATTACATGCATATATCACATTGTGTTTCTAAAGGCAATCCTTCAGTACAATTGGACTTACAACTGCATTGTTTGAAACGTGACCATTGAGTCATGTTCCTTAGACCATGCAAGTAGGGAATTACGATGTATAATAATTGTGTTTTCATTACTATTCTATAATTTAGTGCCCTTCTACAATATTTTTCTCACCGTTAGTGAGAAACACAAATTCAGTTTACCAATTTTCTATCTACATACACTGGCCATTATTACAAGTGAAGTGCACTTGTAATATTTTTTGCCTTTCAGTCTCCTTCAAGAGCTTTAGCATAAAAACATTTTCATATCCAAGAAAATGTCCCAGTCTATGTGAACAACATCTTGCTACTCCATTCTCCAGTGAATCTAATGAAGACTCTGGATCAAAAGTCTTCTGATATTGGATACAATATTGGTTTCACCAATATGCCTGAAACCAGTTCTGAAAGCAAATTTGAAAAAGAAAATGAATCAATCATGATTGAAATTAAAAGAATGGAAGGTGGAAACCNTTGCATCACAAGTATGACTGGAGTGTTCGGTTGTTGCATCACAAGTATGACTGGAGTGTTCGGTTGTTGCATCACAAGTATGACTGGAGTGTTCGGTTGTTGCATCACAAGTATGACTGGAGTGTTCGGTTGTTGCATCACAAGTATGACTGGAGTGTTCGGTTGTTGCATCACAAGTATGACTGGAGTGTTCGGTTGTTGCATCACAAGTATGACTGGAGTGTTTTGAGCTGAGCCTGGACTCGCGCAAATCTTATTACCGCATCGCGCTGCTGGATGCCGCATATCCTCGTCATCTCTGTCGTGGGTTATAAGATCCTGATTACCGTAAGTTATTGATCACAGTAAGAGTTCAACTCAATAACACTTCAAAAGAAACTTTCACTCAGTCAAAGTGTTGTTTAACTCAATGCAAGATCAAATGAATGTGTACTTCCACTCAAATTTCAAATAAGTAGACTTATAACTTGCTCAAAATTCTAAACTTATTCCTCCAAGTAAGCACGTGTTTTCTCTGGAGCAGAATTTTGTTCAACCTCACTACTAGTCCGGAAAAATGCCATGGTGCAATAATGACAGGAAGCAGAGGATGTGTCTGGCACCAACACAAGGTTTATGTAGAACGTCTCATAGCTACAATTTTGTAGGGCACTATACGACAATATTCTTGCTTATTGCTATGTTCAAAGTGTATCTTGGTACACCGATTTATGGCTTGGCCTCGAATATTCGGGGAAGCGGCCGTTGGTAGACAGTAGATACTGTAG
>NW_025941124.1:34878-40788 GCF_000764305.2 Hyalella azteca | reverse complement strand
TAAAGCGGACATAGAGCTTCTAATTTACCCTGTCATAAGAATTTGGGGCGTCCGTGTGCCAGCAGCTGACAGGTCTTCGAATTTCGATAGGGTTGATTTTATTTTCATAGCCTCACTGATGACCTCCTCATACAATAGTTGGCCGCTGCCTCCCCCCCCCCCCCCAAGTGTAGGAAGTCATTCATCATGACGACGGATGAGGCCCCGGTGGGTCAACCTGACGCGAAAAATGATCCCGGCAGCCGTGGCTGACCTAGCGTCGGGGTCTGTACGCTGTGCCATGCTGTACGCTGTGCCATGCTGTACGCTGTGCCATGCTGTACGCTGTGCCATGCTGTACGCTNAACCTGTCATGCCTTTTCTCTTTATCTGATGTTCCGGAATGCTTGATACTTCGGCATACCTGCCGCGCTTCCCGACTCCCTGTAAGCTTCTGGAAGACTGCGACTGCGAGGATAAATTGTGTTTATATGGCATTGTCTGCGTGTATGAAGGTCTAAAACTTACGTTTATAACGTACTGGAACCTGCGTTTGTAGGAGACTGGAACCTGCGTTTGTAGGGGACTGAAACTTGCATGTGTGGGGGACCTGTCTCTTATACACATCTAGATGTGTATAAGAGACAGTTATATAACCAAGTTCTAACAATTGTGTAACTAAATAATACCAATCATATAAACAAATTATTACAGTTATATTACTAAATCATAACAATTATGCAACCAAATTCTAACAATTATATAACCAAATTATAACAAGAATTCAATCAATGTTGCATTATTTTTCACATATTGTGAGTAGTGAGATTGCAATAAATGGCAGTAAATAACCAGTCTATTGCATGAAAATATACAGCCAAAAATTATCAGTAGTTGCTAATAAATCAAGGATATCGTCCGAGTCTGAGAGGCGCTGACAGGGAACGTCCAAGAAATTTTCATGTCCAGCCAAGAGGCAACAGCAACTGACGGTCCTGACTCCTATAAAGAAAACTGGACAATTCCTCGGCCTTCACCTGAAGAACGAAGGTGTAATTCCTCGGCCCTTCACATGAAGAACGAAGGTGTAATTCCTCGGCCTTCACCTGAAGAACGAAGGTGTATATATAATTCCTCGGCCCTTCAACGGAAGAGCGAAGGTGTAATTCCTCGGCCCTTCAACTGAAGAGCGAAGGTGTATATATAATTCCTCAGCCCTTCACATGAAGAATGAAGGTGTAATTCCTCAGCCCTTCACATGGAAAAAGAAAGTGTAATTCAAATCCTTCGCTCACAGCAAAATTTTCTGCCAATGAGCTGCCGTTTTGAGCGTACATTTGAGGCCATCAATTAAATTAACTAAAGTGTAAGTATGGACAAACTTCCACAACGCTTATAAATTAAGTTTAGAAAAGAGATAAACTCTTTACATTAGGTTGTGAATATTTAAATTAGATTTCAAAGAGCGCAACGAAGCCGACGTGAAGAACCTACAGTACACGCCCGAGAAATGGCATCTAGTTCGGCCTTCTCAAAATTCTAAGCAACAGCGGAATGCTGTAAAACGTGAACAAACTTAAAGAAAACTGAGAGCAATCACTCAAATAAAGAAACGATATTGAGATTCAAGGTACACTAAGAAAAATCAATAGGTAATATAGTCTAAATAGTGACGCACTTGCTACACGTAACTCTGATACACCCATGTTTGCTGGGCTAAACTGGGTCAGGACGCTCCTCACTAGTCTAAAAAGTGCACTGTTTTTAGCGCATTTCCTCATATACTTAAAGAAGCTATTGTGCTCGCCATGTCCGTCTGTCTGTCCGTCCGTGACTTAACGTTTTCGTCGACGAGAAAGTGCGCTCTCTGTCACTCACTGCAGTGAGTACTGAGTTATATTTTTGGACAAAGCCTTACTCATTTATCTGTGTGAAGAGTGACTTCTGTCACTTATGTCCAGCTAGAGCACAAGGCCTCACTATTCTTGAATAACGCGAGAAAAATAATAATTTAATGATAATTAATAATAATCAATGATAAATTATTATAATAATATCAATAAAATAATAATAGTAACAATAACAATAATAATAACAATGATAATAATAATGATAATAATAATTTATAGTTTCCCTGATGTAACAAAATACTTAGCTCGTCTTATAAAACGGGAACCCGAGAAGGGAGAATATATTCATGATGTTATATATACCGCGTCGAGGCGGAAATTGGGTTATTCAAATTTTATACTTTCATATTTTTTGGAGCTGATCTTATTTTGTTCTTCCGAAAATGTCGCTATTTTCCGTGCTTAGGAGTTCAGTTTCTCCGCAACTCAAATGAAGTGAAACGCATTTATTGCGATCATCGAACGCATTTAGCGGTCATTTGTTATAAATTGAGTCATTAATGTATTAGAGTGAGGCACAAATGGTTTCATAGGCGCCGCTGAGGCCACGTGAGGCACAAATGGTGGCCACGTGTCCTAGACGCCGCTGAGGCCACGTGAGGCACAAATGGTGGCCACTTGTCNTGCTGTGCTGCTGATGTGCTGTGCTGCTGATGTGCTGTGCTGCTGATGTGCTGTGCTGCTGATGTGCTGTGCTGCTGATGTGCTGTGCTGCTGATGTGCTGTTCTGCTGATGTGCTGTGCTCTTGTGCTATGCTGTTAATATTAATGTGCTGTGCTGAGGTGCTGTGCTGAGGTGCTGTGCTGGGGTGCTGTGCTTATGAGGTATTCTGCTGATGTGCTCTTTTACTGTGCTGGTATAAACCTTGCTGAACATCTTGCTGTGCGCTACGGCATGGTACAAATTTAACCGCCATTAATAGTTTGCGACAACCGCCACTCATAATTTATATTATCTTTGTCTTCCTAGTTATATCTTTCATTTTGTTATGTTATTCTGAACTATTTTTCTTATAATTTTTAAATAGAACTGAATTGAAGTTTGAAGTTCCTAAAGTAATGCAATTAAAATTATGTATCATTCAGTGGTCTAGATTGCCGAGCGAATACTCTGTCATGTTTAAAAAAGAAATTTAACGAAGCTTGAAGCGTATGCCAATAGAATTTACCCAAGAAAAGGCGGATAGGAGAATGCATTTGTGATATTATTAGAAATGCAGTAAAAAACTCAATATTTACCGGCCATCGGCTGTAAAACTCTGGGTTATTTGGTAAAAAAATAATTTATCGAAGCTTGAAGCGTATGCCAATAGAATTTCCCAAGAAAAGGCGGATAGGAGAATGCATTTGTGATATTATTTAGAAGTGCAGTAAAACTCATTATTTACCGGCCATCGGCTGTAAAACTCTGGGTTATTTGGTAAAAAATAAATTTATCGAAGCTTGAAGCGTATGCCAATAGAATTTACCCAAGAAAAGGCGACTAGGAGAATACGTTAATTCATATTATTTAGAAATGCAGTAAAAAACTCATTATTTACGGGCCATCGGCTGTAAAACTCTGGGTTATTTGGTAAAAAAAAAAACTTAACGAAGCTTGAAGCGTATGCCAATAGAATTTACACAAGAAAAGGCGTAGAGGAGAAAACGTTCATGATATTATTTAGAAGTGCAGTAAAATTCATTATTTACCGGCCATCGGCTGTAAAACTCTGGGTTATTTGGTAAAAAATAAATTTAACGAAGCTTGCAGCGTATGCCAATAGAATTTACCCAAGAAAAGGCGGAGAGGAGAAAACGTTCATGATATTATTTAGAAGTGCAGTAAAAAAACTCATTATTTACGGGACATCGGCTGTAAAACTCTGTGTTATTTGGTAAAAAATAAATTTATCGAAGCTTGAAGCGTATGCCAATAGAATTTACCCAAGAAAAGGCGAATAGGAGAATGCATTTGTGATATTATTTAGAAATGCAGTAAAAATTCATTATTTACCGGCCATCGGCTATAAAACTCAGGGTTATTTGGTCATCTTGTCGATCTGTGATGGACGCGAAGGCTGCTGGTGCTGCAGATCATTCCTCTATTTATTCCTGCAGATCATTCTTCTGTTTATTCTTGCAGATAATTCCTCTGTTTATTCCTGCAGCGACGCGGGCGATCTTATCTCAGCTGGCAGCCGTCAAACTCTACTTACAGTCAATTAGCTCGTCTTCAATTCGGCTTTGCCTGTCACAAATGACAGATAAATTAGGACCAGCCATCTAATAGCCGTCAAAATAATTATGGTTTGATGATAAGTAACCTAATAGCCGTCAAACTAATTATGGTTTGATGATAAGCAATTCATCGGGAACTCTTGGCACGAATCGAGCTCAAAATAAAAAGATATTTTTTACAAATTTTCATTTATCGGTAGTATCGGTAGTATCGAGCTCAAAATAAAAATGTATATATTTATATATTTTCATTTATCGGTAGAAATCTCTACTGATATTCAATTTATAACTAAAAATAAGAGTGATGACCGCGACAAGTTTTGACTATAAACTTTTTTAATGATCGTTTTCCTTATAGAAAATACCTGTGATTTAAGAATGCGTTTTTCCTAAATCCTGTCAATTTGTTCCAAACTAAAAGAATGTTAGTTGAATAAAAACTCCCTTCAACCCAAATTTAAACACTAAAACTTTACGATAAAATTTACTTTACCTTCCCATGTTTTGCGTTGCCGCATAATTTCACGACCTAAAATAATATTTCCGGGCCAAGCAATATCCTGACACGATAAATATCCTGGATAAGCGCAAGAATATCCGTGTGTACTTACCACGCCAGCCTTCATAACAATATAATTTTCAGAACATTAAATCGCCTTGTTTTGGTACATAATTATAACGAGCTTTAATTATTGCAATCCTAACATCTCTTTTATTAGAACTATGTTAACATATAAACTTTGTATATTAGAAATATAACAAAAAAATATAACTCAGTAACTCAGTACTCACTGCAGTGAATGACAGAGAGCGTATTTTTTCTTCGACGAAAATGTGAAGTCACGGACGGACGGACAGACAGACAGACGGACAGACGGACAGACGGACGGACGGACATGGCGAGCACAATAGTGCATTTTTTCCATAAATGAGAACATGGGCTAAAAAGAAAAAAAAAGAAATAAATAAACTTTTTATTGCTTCAAGAAGCGCTTCAAAGTTACATTAACCGACTTTATCGCAGCGCATGGCTGGTTTAAAGCTGCAGCGGGAGTTTAACATGAGGTATATCATTCCAGCATGCAGACCTGATAATTGATGATGAAACGATGCTAGACCCATCGTTTCAGCCTGCGGTCTATTTATGGGCTGCTCGGCCCATTGCTGCAGCCCGCGGTCTATTTAAGGGCTGCTTGGCCCATTGCTCTAGCCCGCGGTCTGCCCGATCATCGGCCGCCATTTATCATTCCCGCCTCTCAGGGTGCCAGCAAATAAAGCCATCGGCAGGTCATGCCAAACTTCAAGCAGCTGGAAATTTTCGGCAAGATCTTCATGTCTTCCGAAAATATTATATTCTTTCCCATAGTTTCTCTTATAATTTTGAATTGTTCTAAATTGAATATATATTAGTTTTAGTAATTTAGAATAAATAGCTAATAACTTCTTAGAAGCTCTTAAATTCCATCAGCAAACAAGAAAAGATAAATTTTCTAGTTATTGGCCTTTTGTAGTTCAGAAGATGTTATAATTAATACGAATAACTATAAGACGCAATGTAAATTGAGGAAATTCTTCTTCTATAAAAGAAGATTGCCTTTTGAGAAACATTTTCCCTTTTATTTCTCTCAGTGAATGAATTTCTATTATATAATTCAGGACATCACATAACTTCAGGACATCACATAACTTCAGGACATCACATAACTTCAGGACGTCACATAACTTCAGGACATCACATAACTTCAGGGCATCACATAACTTCAGGACATCACATAACTTCAGGACATCACATAACTTCAGG
>NW_025941124.1:19223-34321 GCF_000764305.2 Hyalella azteca | reverse complement strand
CCGCTACGTGTACTTAGGCCGCTACGTGTACTTAGGCCGCTACGTGTACTTAGGCCGCTACGTGTACTTAGGCACGTAGCGTACGCAACGCAGACAAGTTTTAATTAAATGAGTTCGGGAACACCGCTCACCAAGGCGCGTCTTGAGTGACAGACAAACCTATTCCTCTTCCTACGCACAAGGTATTTGACGATGAATAAACGTTGACAATTGCTGCAATGTTGAGATTACATCGGCTATAAGTTGTTTCAACGTTATTTGTCTGAGTAGAAGAAATCAGATCAAATCGTTAGAACTTTCCGCCCCCACGCGACACGCAGGATTTCAACTTCCTTGTAAATGTATTGAATTTTTGAAACAATTCACACACTCCCACAGTTTTTTCATTCATCAATTCACGCGCTCCTGCAATCTCTTAACGCTGATTCTCGCCTGTGATACGCCGCCTTGCCTGCAATCTTCGCGCCTGTGATACGCCGCCTTGCCTGCAATCCTCGCGCCTGTGATAAGCCGCCTTGCCTGCAATCCTCGCGCCGGTGATACGCTTCCTTGCCTGCAATCTAAGGCGCCCCTAGGATTGCCGAAAGCTTTCAATCGCACCTTAGCAGGATTCTGCCGTATCCTTCACGGGCAGCAATCCTTGTAGGGTAAGACAGCTCATAATGGCTGTAGCTGCTGTCCCGCTTTGTTTTCTTTGGTCTATAATAATATGGTATAGTATATAAGTCTATAATAATAAGCTTTAGTCAATAAGTCTATTATAGTAAGCTATAGTCTATAAGTCTATTAGAATAAGCTATAGTCTATAAGTCTATTAGAATAAGCTATATGTCTATAAGTCTATGATAATATGCTAGTCTATCAGTCTATAATAATATTCTATAGTCAATTAGTCTATAATAAAAAGCTATATAAGTCTATAATATGCTATAGTATATAAGTCATTTGTCTATAAGTCGCTGAAAAATTCGCTGTGCTCCATAGTTTAGGATATTGCTTAACTGTCGTCACTCTACTGTTCCTGAGTGTAGCTTCGTTTGTTTGTATTAAAGTCCCTAAACGCTCACTATATATATTCTTAACCCAATTTTTTTAACTAGTACTTTCGCAATCATTAATGAAATGATAAAGGTGAGTGATAATGAATTGATCCGCGCCCAATTACACAATAATATTTTTATTATTAAATTATTAATTATTAAAATAGAATTTTGTATCAGTAAATTAGAACTCCGCTTACGGGATTTGTTGGTGAGTGGTCACTGCGTGGCTGGTAACAAACTTTCTAACTCTATACAACTATACAAATTTTAACATACGAGTGGCCTGAGTGTGTTATTCAAAACTCAGTAAACAAAGTTTAATATTGCATTTCACGCAGGAATTTAATAGTAAAGAAAATAGCTAAAAAGTTCACCATTTCTTATAAGAGAAAACGTTTCGGAGTCCAGCTCCATCGTCAGTTCAAAACCTAGAACACAGGTGCAAACAATTAGTAGCCTAAAATTCACAATCAAACAATTCACCTAAACTTGAAGACATTAGAACTAAAATTGAAAATAAAACAAATAAAAATGAGATAACATGTGGAGAAGGTACTATCTATTTACAATTTCTAGAGGATAGGAATTGAATGCGGCATTTAAACTAGGCTTCTGTTTGAAAATATATAAAGATTCTAAAATTCGTAGGTCAGAAACACCGGTTGTGGAGGCTAAAACTCTAAAGTCACTATTGGACACCGGGACATTGCACTGCTCGGCATGAATACGTAGTACGGCTGAATGAGGCATTTCACGCCGATTACTAGCCATGAAAATGATTTAATAATTTCTTCCAAATTTTTGCACTATTTTTCTTAGGCACCAAGCAATGAATCCGGGTGATAATTTGCTCGCATGAAAATAATGAATATCAACGAGCGCTAATAAATATTGGAGCGCAACGCCAATTTCTGATGAGCCGCGTCATTGGCAGCCAATCAGCATTTGATGCTTGAAGCTGCGAATTATTCGTGATTGTCTGATTAGACATGAAAGAGAAGCTAATGACATCCATTCTGATATTTTTGAGCAAATGCCCGTCATTTTCATAGCATAATAATTGTTACAATTATTGATACTTGGATGAAGCGTCAAGTAAGTACAAAAAGCAGCTGAAACCCCTTCCTTTATTTTGTGTAAAGAGTCAATTAAATAAACTGTTTACCGATAAACTGTTTACCAATAAATTGTTTATCGTTATAGTTTTTAGTGATAACTTCTTCACAGTCGTTCTTCAATCTTCTGATTGATTATATCATCTTCCCTGGAAAATAATCCGGTTTCATATGTGAGGGTTCACTTTATTGATGAATTTTTTCTTATACCGTGTTGCTTCGTTGTGTGTTGCTCGTGATCGTTGATGGAATCTTCAAGCTCCAATTAATTATTGGCAGTATTGGGAGACTGTTGAATTAAAATTTTACATTTTTAAATCTTTTGTCTACTGGTACATTTACCGTCGTCAATGTTATTAATATCTAATGGCTTAGTTACGAGTCAATACACAAAGGGTTAAATACATGCATTGAATTTGAACAATAAAAAATAACAGTATTTTCTCACTTCGAAGTGGGGCTTCAAAGTTAATGCGGGTTTTAAAGGGTCCTTATTTTATTTTAATGCAAATGTTTTATTATCAACAGGTTTTGTGAAGACGGGATCCAGGATGGTTAAATTCGGGAAGGCTAGACTCATACTCAATTTTATTCTCACCCATGAATTTTAAAATTTTTATTGCTAAGTATAAAGTACATTAGGTACCAAAGTACGTAATTCGTCAGGTTCCTTGGAACTCGATCGTTTTTTATGTCGCTCTTTGTCCGTCAATTTGCGCTCCAACTCAAGCCGCCGTTTGCCCAAATTGCTTACTTTCACAGGGCGAGTTTGTTGAGTTTTTCACTTCCTGAGCGACGCTTTCAGTTGCTCCAATTGCTGCAGTTTTTGCAACGAGCAACAAATTGAGTGGCAGGTGGCAAGTGGGAGGGAGGGTGGCAAGGCACTGTGGCAAGTGCGGTGGTGGGTTGTCAAGAGGCTGTGGTAAGTGAGGGCTTGTCGTGACGCTGCGGCAAGGCTGTTGTCAAGATGGTGTGGCGTTTGGGAGGGCTTGTCAAGATGGTGTGACAAGTGGAGGAGGGCTTGTCAAGACGCTCTGGCAAGTGGCGTGGTGTCAAGACGCTGCCACCAGTAAGCCACACGTGCCTGGAATGCCGAGCGGCGTGGCAGCGAAGCTAAACTTTCTTTATGTGGCCCACTTCAATGGCGTCGTAAAGTTACGTTCCAAGAATAGAATTAACCTTTCTGAATTAGGAACTTGTCAGCTCCTGCATAATTGCCTTCAAGATGGCAGAGGGAAATAGTGGCAGTCTCGCTCGATGCTGACACTCTGGTCTCACTCGATGCTGACACTCTGGTCTCACTCGATGCTGGCACTCTGGTCTCGCTCGATGCTGGCACTCTGGTCTCGCTCGATGCTGGCATACTCTGGTCTCGTTCGATGCTGGCACTCTGGTCTCGCCCGATGTTGGCTCGACATTGGATGTTTTATCCTTGAAAATTTGCGTGCGTGAAATAAGGACTTCTCTGCTGCCATTCTTATTCATTATGTTTCTACTCCTAACCTGAAATTTCTCTGTTGTCGTATTATCTTTTAATGCATATGGTGTTCATCTTAAACTGATTGTGTCGGTATTCTTGAGCTTCATACTGTTGATAGAGCTTGTCTCACCTTGGCTTGTCTGTTTAGTTCGTGCCGTTCCACCTTCATTTCAACCAGACATTGGCTTGCCAAATAACTGCGCACGCAGTGCCCTCTTCCTCGGTAAGTGTCGAACTGCGATAGATTGGCAATAGAAGTGATAGTTTCTCGATAAATGTGATAGTTTCAAATAAGGATGCACATTTTACCCTTGTGCTGGTCATTCTGACACTGTTTGGCCCGGCTATAGAGCGTACCAATGCTAATGCTATATCCGCTCTTTGCTTGTACTTCGAGTTAGAAAAATGCGCCACTATTTCGTAACCCGCGTTTATTTCTCTGAGTGCTGGCTTGAGAACCTGAGACCTTGCAGCTCCTGTATTGGCAGGAAGTTGACCGGCCAATTAAAGGGAAGCTGGGAAGGCAATTCCAGGCCAGGAATGTGCACGATCAAATACTCCAACTTAATCCCGATTCCGGAGTGCAGGTTAAGGTTAACAGCTTAACGAACGGTGCTCTTTGTGCGGTTGTTGTGATGCTTTAAGGTTAAATTCCCGAGTACAGTTAAGCTTAACAGCTTAACGAACGTTGCTCTTTATGCAGTTGTTGTGTTGCTTTAAGGTTAAATTCCCGAGTACAGCTTAAGGTTAACAGCTTAGTGAACGTTGCTCTTTGTGCGGTTGTTGTGATGTTTTAAGGTTAAATTCCCGAGTACAGCTTAAGGTTAACAGCTTAACGAACGGTGCTCTTTGTGCGATTGTTGTGATGCTTTAAGGTTAAATTCCCGAGTACAGGTTAAGGTTAACAGCTTATAAGAACGTGGATCTATGCATGGCTATTAAAGTGCTATGTGCGCCTCCTGTTTTCGTGCAATTTCAAAATTTCCAAGCAATGAAAATACAAGATGTTAGGAATGTAAAATACGAAGTAAAATGATACAGATTCAGGGATTCTGATGTCTGATACCATATTCAGGGATACCTATCTATCGTTCGTTATTTACGGAATCTTCTACAAACATTAACATATTTTTGTATAATTCTTTATAATCGTATAGACATCATTTAGATGATTTAAGGTGTATCAAAATGATGTTGAAACGACGTTGATTGCGATTTCATTTTATCGAAAAAGATGTTTATGAAACGCTTCAACGTTAGATGCCTGTTGAGCTTCAACAATTAAGCCTGTTGCTTAAACCCACGCATTCAGATCCTTCGTCCTGAATATGTCACACGTCTTGCGCTCGTTTATCCTGCATGTGAATGATGAATTGCAAACTCGTGTCAACCCAGAGAAATAAATGGATCACATTGTCCAAAATATTACTCACTTTCTGCACTAGCACTGCGTGATACGCAGTTTTGATTAGCCTAGCTGGGTCAGGATGACCCTTAAAATGACCTAAATGGCATCATCATTTAGACCAAGTCTCAATCAAGCATCTGCACCTATCCTGTGGGTTGAGACAGTCACTGCACCTATCCTATGGATTGAGACAGTCACTGCACCTATCCTATGGATTGAGACAGTCACTGCACCTATCCTATGGATTGAGACAGTCACTGCACCTATCCTATGGATTGAGACAGTCACTGCACCTATCCTTTGGATTGAGACAGTCACCGCACCTATCCTATGGATTGAGACAGTCACTGCACCTATCCTTTGGATTGAGACAGTCACTGCAGCAATCCTATGGATTGAGACAGTCACTGCAGCAATCCTATGGGTTGAGACAGTCACTGCACCTATCCTATGGATTGAGACACTCCCTGCACCAATCCTATGGGTTGAGACAGTCACTGCACCAATCCTATGGCTCCTACCTGACAGGGTGGGGCGATGGCAGCATTTCTGGTCCATTCAGTTGTTCACTCGGGCTAATCCTTTCGGCTTGTGGTCCTGTTTACTGAACTGCCAAGCTATCAATATCAAGACAGAATCTGTAGTGCAGATGTCTGAAATACAGTCAAGCTATCACGACAGAATCTGTAGTGCAGATGTCTGAACTACAGTCAAGCTATCAAGACAGACTCTGGAGTGCAGATGTCTGAACTACAGTCAAGCTATCAAGACACACTCTGTAGTGCAGATGTCTGAACTACAGTCAAGCTATCAAGACAGACTCTGTGGTGCATATGTCTGAACTACAGTCAATTTTATGGTTGCCTTACCGACATGTTGGCATAAATGCTTCCGGGCGCTGCTCAGACCGGGTTAGTGCTCCAAATTTCAGTGCGCCAAGGGTTCCCTCACCGGGAGTTTGGCTTACGGTACGTGAACACTAAAATATACAGACGATTTGTTTTAATGCGGGTCTGTAAGCGTGGTAATTATTTGCTCAATTAATTCTTATGTTTCAGTGGGTGCTGGGTTCCTCGTGCCAGGAAATTCGGCTACTGAACGCAAACATATTGATGATTTTCTCCAGTTTAAGGATATAGGCGTATCAAGTATTTCTTCAATTAATCCCCTAATGTTGTTGACACCACTTTCATNGTATCAAGTGTTTCTTCGAAAAATCCCCTAATGTTGTTGACACCACTTTCATGTACTCGTTAGAAGTATCATAAGTCATTTTATTCTATCATCAAACATCAAATTCCGATGATATCATCATTCAAAATGATGAGGCGAAATGATGAAAATATCCATTACTTTAAAACGATTCCTTGATTCCACCAGCGGGAAACATCTCATTTGCTGACCTCACTAATCAAAGAAAACAATTCCTATAGGTCCATTAGAGCAGACATTATAGAAGGAGAAGCGACAGTTACACATAAAGCGGGCCTTTCAGCAGGTGGCGCGCCAAACACAGCTCTGGAGTGCGGATATTACCTGCAGATATGGGCCACTTTATCGATACTTCGAGGCCGATTGCATTGGTCTCGGTGTTGTACGTGCTTCTACGCTCTGAAAAATTAATGGGTCAGATTGTCCAAATAGTTACACACGTTTTCTTCGTTTCACTGTAATCCTCTTTTGTCGAGCCAAACTGCTTCGGGATGTGCCTTTTCCATAAGGGGCAAAAATTAAAAAAGTGCATCGATTTTTGCACAAAGTGTTTCTCATTTCTCTTAGTGTACGCTCATTGATTTGGAGAATAATCCGAAGGCTTTCCATGCAAAAGAATTAACACCCAGCTTCTGCTGAGTACCGATGATGTACGTTGTCCATAATGTTGGTATACGTTGATATTTTGGTATATGTTGCTATTTCCAACGAGAAGTAGTTCACTGATGCAAATATTTTCAATAACTTAGACCTTCTGCCTTGCTGACTAGGATAATTTTTGACATTCGGTGCGAAATAGATTGATAGTTGAAGCGAAAGCAAACCAGCTTACTACTAGTTATACTTCACTGTTGCGAAGAAGTTGAGCTACGAAATCAAATCTTAGTTTCTTCATCAACGTTAACTCCCTTCCCTTCAAAATTCTTAACCTTTCCACCAGGAAATCGCAAATCATATTAAGCACGCGCACCGAAATGATCATCTCGCGTTGTGTCTCACCATCACCATCGTATCGTACAGTTTATACGAATTCTTTATCTAAAAACAAAGTAATGAGAAACTGTTCTATTTTTCTCATTGAAACCGGTTAATTTTTATGTTTGTACTGTTCAAGCGACCACCTGAAAAAACAAAGGATGAGCTTCCAAGCGAGCGACCGAGCGAGATGGAAAAGTGCTCATCGTGCCTTCTTTTACCTGAACTAATATCAGTGTACGATTTTCGGCACCCGTTCGTCGGCCATGGCTGTGTCAACTAACATTTTTGACGGGCTATGACTGAAACGCGACAAAAAGTAAGAGCGATAGAGATGAGGCGGCCATCTACGAGGATTGGGAGCCGTCCGAGACTCGGTTGGGCGCTCGTAAAAAAAGAAGCTTTCAGAAAATCAGACTCTTGCTCGGCCGTGCATGGCACAGCGCCAGGCTGTGCTCGGTCACATCCTGCTGTTCTCAAACGTCCTTCCGGCCTGTCTACTTCCGGCTTGTTTGCTTGCTGGCTGGAATGCTGCGTTCGACCTCAAATTACGGCCTGTCTACTTCCGGTCTGCATGCTTGTTTGAATGCTGCGTTCTACCTTCCGGTCCGTCTACTTCCGGTCTGCATTCCTGCAGGAATGCTGCGTTCTACCTTCCGGTCCGTCTACTTCCGGTCTGCATTCCTGCGGGAATGCTGCGTTCTACCTTCCGGTCCGTCTACTTCCGGTCTGCATTCTTGCTGGAATGCTGCGTTCTACCTTCCGGTCTGCATTCTTGCTGGAATGCTGCGTTCTACCTTCCGGTCCTTCTACTTCCGGTCTGCAGGCTTGCTAGAATGCTGCGTTCTATCTAAAATTTTATTTCTCGAAAAAAATTGGAAACTTCGGTCGATTCCTTGCATTTTCCAACAAAGTTTTGTGCATGATCTCTTTTTCCTAGAAGTAATTGAACTAAATAAAGATTGTGAATGAACTTATTTTCTACATTAGACTTCGAAACTAATAAAATTTTTTCTGCAGGTAAGGCGCTACGATGTACAACCAAGCCGTGTGCTGGGGTGAGTAGCAAGAATTACTTCCTCTGCAGACGTTTGGTTGAGTTAAGCACTGATAAAAACCTGTGCCTATATGTCTCTATTTATTAGGACATCTAGTATTTATTGGTGCAGTCATGAGTGATATCGTTATTATTTATGAGTTTTTAGTCTTTTTTCATCATTTTTATTATTATTGTTTAAGAAAATGTAGAGCATAAGTAATATTCAAGTTTGTTAGAAATAAATTGAGAGGGAAAAAGAGTTCAATTAGCGACAAAATAGCGGCAAAATATCAATTTAGAATTTGATTTCATTAGAAAACAATTATTGGAAGTGGATTTGGAATTGTCGTCGGCAGCTACCCTGCATGTATCCGCCATCAGGACAATCTAAATAATCACAATAATAATTAAGCTGAATTAATGCTGTATTTCCCTCATAATTGGATTATAATCCAACACTGAGCAAGCAGCGCACTAATTGCAGTAGCGGCGTCCAAATCCAACGGCCGCCCTTTCATCGGCCAACCAAAAATCTGCTATAATTTGAAACAAATTGTAATTTTTCATAAACTCAATCCCGACGAGCATTTTATGACATTAAAAATCTGGAAAAGTTCCAGTTGAAATGGAAACTACAAACGTAATGACATTAAAAAAATATTTTCAATTTATGTACGGTTTCAACAGCCACATTTTCCAGCATTCCTTATAATTTGAAATAAATGCATGTTCGTATAAATCCTACTAAAAATATTCAAATGATTCACTTGTCATGGAGCGTGTCTCGCGAGCCTGTATAATGCATGGAGCGTGTCTCGCGAGCCTGTATAATACACCAGAATATCTCACGAGACAGTATAATACACCAAATTGTCTCACGAGACAGTATAACGCATCAGAGTGTCTCGCGAGACAGTATAATACACCAGAGTGTCTGGCGAGCCGGCATAACACGCCAGAGTGTCTCACGAGACAGTAGAATACACCAGAGTGTCTCACGAGACAGTATAATACACCAGAGTGTCTCGCGAGCCTGCATAACACGCCATTGCGTCTCGCGAGACAGTATAATACACCAGAGGGCCTTGCGAGACAGCACAGCACGCGAGAGTGTCTCGCGAGACAGCAAACCCCGAATTATCCTCACATTTTACCGCCAATTTTCTACTGGCAACAACAGTAAGAAGCTTATGGGAATAGAGCGAGTCTTACGCAGCGTTAATGCGACTTATCGTGAATTAGCGTAATTGTTGTGTGGAATTTTAAAGGTTTTGCTTTAAACTGAAATGCTTCAAGAATTTTTTTAAGTGCTATTAATAATATTTTGGCCGCATTACGTTTTTTATATCTTTACAGGACGTTAGCAGGGCGAGAATTAACGGGAAGTTTCAATAGGTGCTGTAGTGCAACCTGAAAAATCCATATGCATTTTTTTGGGTATGTAAAATATTTATCAAAGTTATTGAGAGTGCTTATTAATATGTATTCCAGTATTCCTGTAAAACTTGGCTTGCAAGTTTTTGGTGTAAAGCTCGACATATTCGTACGCGCCATTGCCGTGGAGCCTCACGTGAAGTGGCAAGACTAATAAGTCTGAAATAATTATGTAGTAAAATACTGTAAAGTAGAGATTTTATTCTTGCTCAAGTATATATCTGACAAGAGAATTTTCATCAGATTTATCTAACTTCTGAATTTTTTTTATAATTTTTAAAAAACCTTGCTTGAACTCTTCCGTTGAAATAAAAAGAACAATTCTAAATCAATAATATTGTCATTGGCCGTATAATCTTTGTTCGTATCGAGACCTCCATTAAGTTATTTACCGCCTGCTCTGGTAGATGCTTGAGAATAGCTGGTCAATAGAGCTGTTCGCACTGAGGCTTTTTCCTCCGCCTCGATTAGAGGAAACATTAATTGGAACTTGGCACTCGAGCGCCGCAATTCCCTCGGACCTTACTTCACGTGGCGCTTTTCTCACGCTGACCATTTTTTCGCTGCTGGACAAGGTAAGAAGCTGTGTTGGGTTCAGTGGAAGTTGGGTAGGGTGGAGGCTAGGCTGGTGAAGGCTGGGTCTGGTGAAGGCTATATCCGGTGAGAGCTTGGTCTGGTGAAGGCTATCTCTGGTGAGAGCTTGGTCTGGTGAAGGCTATCTCTGGTGAAAGCTGGTCTGTTGAAGGCTATCTCTGGTGAAAGATTGGTCTGGTGAAAACTATCTCTGGTGAAAGCTGGTCTGGTGAAGGCTATCTCCAGTGAAAGCTGGTCTGGTGAAGGCTATCTCTGGTGAAAGCTGGGTCTGGTGAAGGCTATCTCTGGTGAAAGCTGGTCTGGTGAAGGCTATCTCCAGTGAAAGCTTGGTCTGGTGAAGGCTATCTGAGGTGAAAGCTGGATCTGGTGGAAGCTATCTCTGGTGAAACCTGGGTCTGGTGAAGGTTATCTCCAGTGAAAGCTTGGTCTGGTGAAGGCTATCTGAGGTGAAAGCTGGATCTGGTGGAAGCTATCTCTGGTGAAAGCTGGGTCTGGTGAAGGCTATCTCCAGTGAAAGCTGGGTCTGGTGAAGGCTATCTCCAGTGAAAGCTTATATCATTAGTCTGCTTATATCGCAAGTTCACAAGGAATTTAAAAGCAAAGAAAACGCCAAAGAAACTATGTCCAAAGAATTAAAAATGCTGTGTTTGAAATATTTCCCAAATATAAATTTGCATGTTTTACTGGTAAATAATTTCAAAATTGGTTCTTTCTTCAGGTATAAGGACGTTATTCCTGCTCGGATGCGATCAAACCTGGTCTATGAGTTCTGTTGTGCACGCTGTGCATCTACGTACGTTGGAATGACGTCGCGTAACTTCTACATCCGGGTTTCTGAACACCGTGGCAGGAGCTATCGTTCTAACTTGCCTCTCGCCAAGCCTCCTCATTCTTCCGTGCGCCTCCATGCTGAACAGTGNCTGGTTCTGGTGGTGCTGGTGCGTTGCATCTGCTGGTGCATCTGCTGGTTCTGGTGGTGCTGGTGCGTTGCATCTGCTGGTGCATCCTGCTGGTTCTGGTGGTGCTGGTGCGTTGCATCTGCTGGTGCATCTGCTGGTTCTGGTGGTGCTGGTGCGTTGCATCTGCTGGTGCATCTGCTGGTTCTGGTGGTGCTGGTGCGTTGCATCTGCTGGTGCATCCTGCTGGTTCTGGTGGTGCTGGTGCGTTGCATCTGCTGGTTCTGGTGGTGCTGGTGCGTTGCATCTGCTGGTGCATCTGCTGGTTATGGCGGTGCTGGTGCGTTGCATCATCTGCTGATGCATCTGCTGGTTATGGGACTTTTCAGCCTAATTACTAATTATACTGTGCGACTTATCGTACTAATAATTCTTAGAAGAGTGATGCCAGAGGTAATCTGTTCTTTGCAACGACGTAGCATGCAACCGCCCTGTACTGAAACAATGATGAAATTTCGGTGAACGTACGCGATGGCGTTCAAATGACAGACAAACTCTGAGAATGAGAATCTAATGCACTTTATTGAACCTAGAAAACATGTGGTTCTGTTAAAAAATTATTGCTGCATTTTGTTTAATACATATTTATTAACTTTTTATTTGACTAGCTCCTTCGTCAATCTCATTTTCAATTAAATTGATTCGATTTCAACATACGACATAAGGACATACTTGATATAAGGACATTCTCGACATAAGGACATACTTGACATAAGGACATACTTGCCATAAGGACATACTTGACATAAGGACATACTTGACATAAGGACATGCTCGACATAAGAACATACTTGACATAAGGACATGCTCGACATAAGGACATACTTGATATAAGGACATGCAGCTCGACATAAGAACATACTTGACATAAGGACATACTTGATATAAGGACATGCAGCTCGACATAAGGACATGCTCGACATAAGGACATACTTGATATAAGGACATGCAGCTCGACATAAGAACATGATATAAGGACATGCTCGAAATAAGAACATACTTGAGATAAGAACATTCTCGACATAAGAACATGCTCGACAGAAGGACATAAGGACGCATGAAGCGAAGTAAAAAATTCCTTTGCATGTTTTTCTCCGATCCCTAACAAATTTCAGGAGCCGCCTAGGCTTCGGCCGAATAGTCACTACACTCGACGCAAAGTTATTTTGGGTCTGATGGCGACCCGATCAAAATCATTTCTGGTCAAAATCTCCTTACCGATTTTATACTCGCCTTAGAGTGTGACAAGGGTTGGCCGAGCCGAGTCATATCCCAGTGAAAATTTACAGACGCGGCAGCTTCTGATTTGGATTACCAGAAGCTGGGGCGACTCTAAATTATGTTAGGGTACCGAGTCAAGCTGCCTAAAAGCAACCCTTCCTATACCTTGGGCTGAGAGGAGCATACAGATGCTGATTTACGAGTCCTAGGCGGTCTCTAATGCAGAGTCGCGAATGTCTCTAAATTTTGCTAGGGCTGTTAACGAGAAATGAGAGAAATTTAACTATTTGAAAATAATTATCTCAATATAAATTTTGGTACTAGAGCTGACATAAAAGCAAAAGATCTCATCTCTCTCATCCGCATGATTAATGAACAATTATTGCTCTCTTGCTCAATCGTTTTTTTATTAATCTAATCAGTTTGGATAGTTTGGAGCATTGTTGAATTGGATTGGAGTGCGCGAGTGAATTGTTAGCAACATCGTGGGCTGTAAGAATACCATTAATTTCCCTGTATCTAATTCACGAAGGCAGTCAATTTTTCTGCTCAAGTTAGGCACGGAGTTCGCAAAACTGTGAGCCTTCTAATGCTGTTCCATTATCGCATGAACTTAGCGCTAAGTTTTAGGGGCCGGCGCTCGCTGGTCTAGAGTAATTACACAAGGACGGCTTCTGTCTCGTGATGATACTTCACTTGATTATCGTCTTATCATTGAGGGATTAAGGTAGGCCGAACGGCGGCCATCTCACGCGTGATTATCATTTTATCATCGAGAGATTAAGGTAGGCCTACCGGCGGCCATCACACGCGTGATTATCATTTTATCATCGATGGATTAAGGTAGGCCGACCGGCGGCCATCACACGCGTGATTACCATTTTATCATCGATGGATTAAGGTAGGCCTACCGGCGGCCATCACACGCGTGATTATCATTTATCATCGAGGGATTAAGGTAGACCAACCGGCGGCCATCACACGCGTGATTATCATTTTATCATCGAGGGATTAAGGTAGGCCTACCGGCGGCCATCACACGCGTGATTATCATTTTATCATCGAGGGATTAAGGTAGGCCAACCGGCGGCCATCACACGCGTGATTATCATTTTATCATCGAGGGATTAAGGTAGGCCAACCGGTGGCCATCACACGCGTGATTATCGTCTTATCATCGATGGATTAAGGTAGGCCAACCGGCGGCCATCACACGCGTGATTATCATTTATCATCGATGGATTAAGGTAGGCCTACCGGCGGCCATCTCATGCAAGCTTAAGGAAGGCTGTCGGTGTCATTACCTGAAGGTTCGAGACAGAAGTTACTAGCAATGTATTTCTCAATATTATAGTGATAATATATAATTATTATATAATACTGATATGATAATAATATGATAATGATGATCAAGACTAATAACATTATAAAATATCCTCACTAGTAGGAAGACCAAGCAATGTACTGACCTCGCCGCAGGGCAGAGAAATGATCTGGAATTAAATTTATGTCTAAACATCAAATGTTCCCTGATACCATTGACAGATTATCGTTAGCCAGCAATTGCCTGCAGTGCTCGGCTGCCGATTATATTCGACTTTTTATTCGATATTTCATAGATGATAAATCACTCTATAAGTCATGACTTAGTAATTACTCAATTTTTTCAAGTATTTTCCATGTAATTGCAGGCATGATTCTTCAAACTGACGCTAAACGTCAAAAATATAATAGAAACCAAAGTAACAATTCAAAATGTTCTTTCAAAAATTAAATTTACCCGCTGATCATCAACTATGAGCGATACCCCACCCCCGTAGCTACGTTAATTGATGCTCCTTTAAATTATATTAAAAGATGAATAATTCGAATAATTCAGCATTAGAAAAGAACTAAATTTGCTCAAAAATTGCATAGCACAGAAGCCACAGAAGAGGAGGTAAACAAAACAAATGAAGTTTGCTTAATTCACATAATGAACCAACTGCTGTACATTGTGATCCTACTTAACTAACATGCTGCTCACGCTGGTCTCATTAACTAACATGCTGCACAAGCTGGTCTCATTAACCAACATGCTGCGCACGCTGGTCTCAGTAACCAACATGCTGCACAAGCTGATCTCATTAACCAACATGCTGCACAGGCTGGTCTCATTAACCAACATGCTGGACAGGCTGGTCTCATTAACCAACATGCTGGACAGGCTGGTCTCATTAACCAACATGCTGCACAGGCTGGTCTCATTAACCAACATGCTGCACAGGCTGGTCTCATTAACCAACATGCTGCACAGGCTGGTCTCATTAACCAACATGCTGCACAGGCTGGTCTCATTAACCAACATGCTGCACAGGCTGGTCTCATTAACTCATTAACTAACATGCTGCGCACGCTGGTCTCATTAACCAACATGCTGCACAGGCTGGTCTCATTAACTCATTAACCAACATGCTGCTCGCGCTGGTCTCATTAACCAACATGCTGCACAGGCTGGTCTCATTAACTCATTAACTAACATGCTGCGCACGCTGGTCTCATTAACCAACATGCTGCACAGGCTGGTCTCATTAACTCATTAACCAACATGCTGCACAGGCTGGTCTCATTAACTCATTAAC
>NW_025941124.1:0-18844 GCF_000764305.2 Hyalella azteca | reverse complement strand
TTGTGACGCATGAAGCGTGGCAGCAGAGACGCATTGTGACGCATGAAGCGTGGCAGCAGAGACGCGTTGTGACGCATGAAGCGTGGCAGCAGAGACGCGTTGTGACGCATGAAGCGTGGCAGCAGAGACGCGTTTTGACGCGTGAAGCGTGGCAATACAGACGCATTGTGACGCATGAAGCATATCTCACTCTCCCTCCCTCGCCCCAAGCCATCGCTCTGGCGCCTCCAGGCTTAGAAGTTTCACGACGGCGTCGCTGCTGAGACTTGCTCCATGCCTCCCCACCTCCATGGGGACTTGCTCCATATCTCCTTGCCTCCATGGGAACTTGCTCCATGCCTCCCCGCCTCTTCCGTTACTCTCTACTGATACTTTAAAATTTGGATCTAAGCTTCTGCAGCACTCTCAATTTCCTCCTTTTAGCACTTCTATAAATTCTAATTCCGTTGTTTGTAAACAGTTTTGCACACTAAGCCTTCAATAAAAGGAGCCATCTAAACAAAATAAAATAATAAAACTAAGCCTTCTGCACCACAGTGAAAGTATATGTTGTCCCAGCAGTCCAGCTGCGAGACTGCCTGCGTCTCTGGACACGTTGCCGGGACATTCATCTGCTGGGAGAAGATTGAGCTCGGGCTTTTATCTCGAGCAAATAATGTTCTTCGGTCTTAATATTGATGAAGGAACTCGTTAAGAGGCGCCTCATTAGCGCGCCTGTCGCGGCCTTGCAGCCCACGCGCACACTGACGCATGACGCGTGGCAATACAGACGCGTTTTGACGCGTGAAGCGTGGCAATACAGACGCATTGTGACGCATGAAGCGTGGCAGCAGAGACGCGTTGTGACGCATGAAGCGTGGCAGCAGAGACGCGTTTTGACGCGTGAAGCGTGGCAATACAGACGCATTGTGACGCATGAAGCATATCTCACTCTCCCTCCCTCGCCCCAGGCCATCGCTCTGGCGCCTCCAGGCTTAGAAGTTTCACGACGGCGTCGCTGCTGAGACTTGCTCCATGCCTCCCCACCTNTATATATAAAATACAGAGATAAAGAATATCGGATTATCGTGATAAATATCACAAATTTTAGTATATATAAAATACAGAGATAAAGAATATCGGATTATCGAATTTTTCCGTTCGAAATTTCTAGTTCAGTCTACGGGGTCAACGCTCCCTGCATCGCTGGTCCCATTCAAATATTAGGAACATCCGCAGCTTGGGAGGCAGATTCTTAAAAGCCAGTGACTCGACTGGCCGTAAAGTGGAAATGATAGCCATAAAAAAAGTGAAAATGATAGCCATAACTCCCGGATGATGTGCCGATCCTGTCTGGAATTCCTCTAAATTTGAAATTTTATTCACCATAAGCTTTGATATGGCATCTATTACCATGACCATGCGACACCATATTTAAAATTCGCTAGTTAATATCTCAGTTAATTTCTATCTTAAATTTAAGAACATTTTGAGATTGATTTCGTCGAATGAGGATTTTAATTCAAATTTGTTTTCCCCCTTTTAATTTTTTCACACAAAAATTTGTAACTTTCAATAAAAGTTTATTTAATTTATGATATTGAAGTATTCAGGTGGTAATAAAATTCTGCGCATTTTTTACTATGCGCTTCTTATAGTAGAAATTATAATCCCCTTAACTGATGATAATCCTTAAATTATAATCCGCTTAACTTATGAAAATCCTTAAATATTAATCCCCTTAACTGATGATCATCCCATGAACTGATGATAATCCCATTAACTGATGATAATCCCATTAACTGATGATAATCCCATTAACTGATGATAATCCCATTAACTGATGATAATCCCATTAACTGATGATAATCCCATTAACTGATGATAATCCCATTAACTGATGATAATCCCATTAACTGATGATAATCCCATTAACTGATGATAATCCCATTAACTGATGATAATCCCATTAACTGATGATAATCCCATTAACTGATGATAATCCCATTAACTGATGATAGTCCTGAAATGATAATCCACTTCTACCAATTGCAAGTTTTGCGAAAACATGATAAATCTTAACTGTACTGTTAACCTTCTTCACATTAACCGCGCAGCGTTAACATTTGTTTCGCACGTTGCCACCGCACGCTGCCACCGCACGCTGCCACCGCACGCTGCCACCGCACGCTGCCACCGCACGCTGCCACCGCACGCTGCCACCGCACGCTGCCACCGCACGCTGCCACCGCACGCTGCCACCGCACGCTGCCACCGCACGCTGCCACCGCACGCTGCCACCGCACGCTGCCACCGCACGCTGCCACCGCACGCTGCCACCGCACGCTGCCACCGCACGCTGCCACCGCACGCTGCCACCGCACGCTGCCACCGCACGCTGCCACCGCACGCTGCCACCGCACGCTGCCACCGCACGCTGCCACCGCACGCTGCCACCGCACGCTGCCACCGCACGCTGCCACCGCACGCTGCCACCGCACGCTGCCACCGCACGCTGCCACCGCACGCTGCCACCGCACGCTGCCACCGCACGCTGCCACCGAACGCGACCAAGCTGTTATCACTTGCTGCCATCTTGCCAATGCAATGGCAGGATTGGTTTGCAGCTTGTGGCTGTTCTTCAATTGCTGGTTTTATTACCAAGTCGAACGCCTGCCGCTGGGCTGAGCTCAGGATCTGCCGTGCGAAGGCAACTTCAATTCATGGCTTGCAAGCCGCCGATTTTATCTTGCTTCTTAGGCGTTGAATTTGTTCAATAAAAATAATTATACCATTCTTAATGATTAATAATGTCCGCATGCAAAGTAATTTGTTCACCTTATCTAACAGAAGTAATTTTTTTCTAAAATTTCCAAAATTCCCATGTTACTGCGGTCGTTTTTTATTCTTTATTCTCACATGCAATATTTTGGTCTGAACATTAAATCTCTCGTAGCCATTAACAGCAACTTTCGTTTTTGGGTCGAAATTAAAAAAATGTCACAAGTACCATAAATATAAAAATGGTTTAATATATTATAATTACATTATTTGCAGCCCAATTTCACACGGGGCTATACTTCATCAACCCTTTAAGTTCAAGTAATAAATACAAGTAATAACACTCACATTTTGCTTCTCCGTGTGTTCGCTTTTTGGCTTCTACAGGTGATGTTTTGAGGGGAAGTTTTGAGGGGAAGTTTCGAGGTCGCGAGGGTAGGGACAGGTTATAATATTTGCTTACCTCTTCGCTGCGAGCATATCCCCTCACAGCCCCTCTTGACCGCTCCCATCTTGTGAGTGAGGGGAGTTTGTGAGGTGCTGGAGTGGAGGTGGAGATAGAGTGGGACGTTGGTGTCCCATCTTGGGGTAGGGGGTGCTTGTGAGTGAGGGGAGTTTTTGAGGTGTTGGAGAGGAGGTGGAGATAGAGTGGGACGTTGGTGTAGAGGGGAGTGTTGGGAAACGTTTTATTAGAGGGCGTTGGTGGGGTTTTAAAGGGTGTAATGCTGAGAGGGATTGGAAATTTCGAGTAGGAAGGCTTTAAGAGAAGGAATAATGTAGAGAAATTGAGTTGTATTTTGTAAGTGATAATCATGGGAAATGTTCAGTGTTGTATAGGCTTCAGAGAGTGCGAACATTACAGTGAAGTGTCAAAGAGCAATTTGTAATTAATAGCCCTTTGCTTAATTAAATGTTATTATTTTAATTAAATGAAGTAAAATTTTTCTGACTTTGTATCGAGTTGTCTATTCTCAGTAAAATATATGCAACACAAGGAAGGATTGGTAACTTCTGTATCTTTATTAAAAGGAACTAAAAATATATAACTTAGAACGTCGCACCAGCGAGCAACACAAATATTGCAGCATAGAGTTTGGAATTCACTGTCACGGTTACTCCCTCCTCTGAGAACGACTCCAACAGTGTGTTGCAGCTAACGGACACCATCTTCCTAATATTGTTTCCAAAACATAAGTATTCTAAATGTATATTATGCTAACCTCGAAGAAAATAAACTTTCTTCTTTATGTACCTCCATTGCACTTTTATTTCGCCTCAAAACTGCTCAATCGGTTCTGCCCCACCCTGTATAACATACAATATATGCAATATATATGTTGCAGTATATGGTTTACATACTGCAGGTACAATCTTTCCAATACTGTAAATACACTGCGCTGCAGTAACTGGTACAACATACGTGCTCGAAGACGCGTTGTATATGGCATGTATGGTTTAGTTATCCATCTAAATAGACTCTTCATTTTACGCATACTGTATTTTTTCTGTCTTCAACTATTTATTAACTACTGTCTCCAATCAATTTATTTGTACCAGTTTAATGTAATAAAAAACCTATACCCTCGACGAACACATAGATACTTCTGACATAAATGTTTAAAGTTTATTTAATTACAGTATCTCACGCTCATCTACGCATACTAAACTAGCAAAAATTTCTTTTATCTTCTTTAAAATTCATGTCTTGACGACCTCAAGGGCTCTCGTAGATCTTCCTCACCTCTCTATTACCCTGAAAAATCCTACAAAATCCTTGTTACCTTTTACGAGACCGCAGATAAAATCTCAGGCTTTGCTCGAATGCTCGCTGGCAACTCGGCCACTTTTGCTGCACAAGTTCAGCGCTGATATAACGCGTGGCCGCTTCACTTGTTGCAGCTAACATTTTGCCCTGTACGGAGTATTGTTCATATCATATATTGTTATAATTTTTAACTTTTTTGCTCATATCATTTATTATTATGATTTTTACTTAATTTTTCTGACNGTCCCGTTCAATTCAGCGTCGGTCCCGCTCATTTAGGCGTCGGTCTCGTCCAATTCAACGTCGGTCCCGTCCATTTCAGCGTTGGTCCCGTCAATATCAGCATCGGTCCCGTCCATTTCAGCGTCGGTCCCGTCCATTTCAGTGTCGGTCCCGTCTATTTCAGCGTCGGTCCCGTATATTTCAGCATTGGTCCCATCAATTTCAACGTCGGTCCCGTTCATTTGTTTCGATCCCTCAATTTCAGCGTCAGTCCCGTTCAATTCAGCGTCGGTTTCGTCAATATCAGCATCGGCCCCGTCCATTTCAGCGTCGGTCCCGTCCCTTTAAGTGTCGGTCCCGTCTATTTCAGCGTCGGTCCCGCCAATTTTAGCTTTGGTCCCGAAAATTTCAGCATCGGTCCCATCAATTTCAACGTCGGTCCCGTTCATTTGTTTCGATCCCTCAATTTCAACGTCGGTTCCGTTCATTTCAGCTTCGGTCCCGTCAATTCCAGCGTCGGTCCCGTGCATTTCAGCGTCGGTCCCGTCAATTTCAGCGTCGGTCTCGTCTATTCCGGCGCCGGTGCTGCTGATCCTCGCGTCAGAAAAGCTGGCAAATCCTCGCGTTGGGACGGCGGATCTCTAATGAGTTGCAAACATTTTCCGCTGAGCCAATTTTCCGGGACTGTGAGTTAGCGACCAGCCATGCGTGCACCGTTGACGCCCAGCCCTTGTTTTCGTCGCGGTTCGTGGGCACAAAAAAATTGTTCGCGGCATTGCCTTGTTTTCGTCGCGGTTCGTGGGCACGAAAAAATTGGTTGCGGCATTCCCTTGTTTTCGTCGCGGTTCATGGGCACGAAAAATTGTTTGCGGCATTCTGTTGTTCTCGTCGTTGTTGTGGTTACTGTTATAATACTTAAATAGACAAATTTTCTTCTGCCTTCAAAGATGTTAGATGTTTCGTACGAACCTCGTGTGCACGTATACAAATTTACGTTCTGTAAACTCGATATTTTGCTCATGAGCTCAACGGCGTCCGAGGTAACGCGCCTAGGAAGGGGAGAGAGAGCAATCAAGGACAATGTTCACCAATCGCTTCTCCGAGTTCTACTACTGCGAGAATGGAAAGATAAAATGAATTTATACATACTTTCTGCCAACGTCATTTTGTTCTTTCAAACAAATTGAATTTCTGACAATTTTAATCCATTGCTTGTCTTATTTTTATTTGTTTTAGCATCAAATTTATGCTTCCGGTGGTCTCCCATCTCTTGAACTTTACACTCCCCACACCCCACCCCTACTCCCTGCACCCCACCTGTTACGCGTCGTGTTCTCGCAGGCAAAGTTGGGCGCTAATTTCCCAGGGGACGCGCAGGCAGTTAGTGCCCTCACTCACTGACCTGCCTGGAGCCGCCGTCCTAAGGGCTGTGCCGCTGCCCTGAGGGCTGTGACGCTGCCCAAAGGGCTGTGCTGCCGCCCAAAGGGCTGTGTCGCCGCCCTAAGGGCTGTGCTGCCGCCCTAAGGGCTCTGCCGCCGCCCTAAGCGCAGTGTCGCTGCCCTAAAGGCTGTGCTGCCGCTATAAGGGCTCTGCTGCCGCCCCTAAGCTAGCGCCGCCGCCCTAAGGGCTGTGCCGCTTGGGTCTAGACAATGATTGCGGTTTGCGGGTCCTTTTGATATTAATCTAAACATTACACAACGATAATATATTGTATAAATGTCTATAAATCTATATGATTAAAGAATTATAGTCTAATCTTCATACATACATACGTAGCCTTCAGAATTTTAGTGATCAATGTTAGATTATTATCATTAATGAAAAATGTCTTCTAACGCTACTCGATCAAAATAATTTCATTAGATTCCTGCCTTTTCATGGAGACACAATTCAGTTTGCAATGCTATTCCTACCTGAATTGTAGGATAGTCGATGTGCAGCTGTGTTGCACCTAGGCAATATGGCCGCCATCAGGACTCCATATGGCGTGCGCCGCGATGGCATTAAGCCGAGATCAGGACGCCATATGGCGTACGCCGTGATGCATTAAGCCGACATCAAGACGCCATATGGCGTGCGCCGTGATGGCATTAAGCCGACATCAGGACGCCATATGGCGTGCGCCGCGATGGCATTAAGCCGAGATCAGGACGCCATATGGCGTACGCCGTGATGCATTAAGCCGACATCAAGACGCCACATGGCGTGCGCCGTGATGGCATTAGGCCGTCACCAAGACGCCACATGGCGTGCGCCGTGATGGCATTAAGCCGCCATCAGGACGCAATCTGCCGCCATCCGCCACATTTCCGCCGCCCTGTATCGGCCAATTACCTCGTGCATCTCAAGCGCCGCGTTCTCTTCAAGGCGCGGGGGCGACATGCTGCAATATAATTTCCGTGTATTAAATCCGCATCATTTAATTTAGTTGCTTGTAAATCCGGTTAATTTCACCAGCACCCAGACGATGAACGGAAGAGGAAATATTTTGAAACTAGTTTATGGTTTCGTTGCCGATGCTTATCATTAATTAACATTAATTAACATTGAAAATAGTTTATGGTTTCGTTGCCGATGCTTATCATTAATTAACATTAATTAACATTGAAACTAGTTTATGGTTTCGTTGCCGAAGCTTATCATTAATTAACATTAATTAACATTGAAACTAGTTTATGGTTTCGTTGCCAATGCTTATCATTAATTAACAATGTAAGGCACTCATCCGGCACTATAGGCTACACGCACAAAAGTTGTGGTTGTTAGATTCAGGTCACATTTCAAGATTTATGTCGTCAGTGACGCACAATATAGTCTCAAGGTATGTCCTAGAAACACAAATGTCACATGCTAGACGCTATTACTTCTGTATGATCACATTGAAAATTTACAAGAATGTCAGCCGATTTTTCATCTCCGACCCAATCGAATGAAGCGTTTCTATACATTTTACTACGACGGGATCCAATCTACATACAATATTCCCTCATTCACGCTGCTGGGTGCATTCATGTAATCCGATTATAGATTTCGTTGGTTTCGCTCTATGGCGCATTCACAGGCCGCTGTTTTACCTTGACATTCGAAGGCAAAGTCGCGCATAATCCTGCCCTGTAATCCCGTGTTACGCCGGCGCTGCCACATCATTCGCCCGCGCCAGCATATTCAAGGCTTTGTTCAGGGAATTTCCTAAGGTATTTTAGATTTTTTAGGGTATTTTCTAGAGTATTTTCCCGGCCGGTGGCCTTGACCGTTTCGAAGCACCTGGGCTTGACGGGGTCGTAAAATTGCGCTGGAATTTGACGCTCGATTTCTTGAAGTGCATGTTCAGGTGCACCACTTGAACAGACACTCCACCCGAACTCCTTCATCATCTAAGTCAATGTTCGCACATTCACTAACCGTTAACACAACTTATAATGCATAGAAATAAATGATGACGGTTTCTTCGATGTTATTTCCTATGTTACTATTTACTAGGACTTGAACTTCTCGGTATTCTCCATCCTAAATAACTACTTCATTCCCTTCATAGTTATGTTTCCTGCAAGAACGTCTCGTTAATATGCCATACGAGGCCAAACTTCACGATCTATTTACATCATAAATTCCGTAAGACGATCAGACTAGGCGGTCTCTGGCCGAACTAATACTGCAGGTCTCTGAGAAGTTGCTTATAAACTCCCGTTACTTCCTCACAAAATTTGCGAGACTTTGCTTTCTTGTTTGCTAAAAGTCGTTTATTCAAGTATTTCTTCCAGCTCTGTAATTAGGGGCAATGTTTTTGAAGAATTTCTTGCCCATTATTCGAGTTTTAATTTTTGCAAGAATTTTTGGCAAAGTTTGATCAGAGTTTCTTGGAGGCTTTCTTCATTTGGACGAATTTAGTTTTCTTACATGTTTTTACGTGGGGGAAATTGCTGCATCCTTCCTAGTATTAAAAAACTACGAATATTATAGCATATGGGCTTCTAAAAATTTTCGCTACTAACATTTAGGAAATATTTTACTGGATAATTTATTTCATTGATATTTCCTGAAAATATTCTAACATAACCACTAATTCATACATGATCAAGTCAAACCAGATATGAACTAATAAGACGGCGCTTAATCTCGGGTTTATAGGGGCCTTCATTAAATAAATCATCGAATACGTCAAGATGACTGAAAAAAACACCATAATTGCTCATGAAATCCGATCATACATCACGAACTTCAATATAAACTTTGCAAACAACAGCAATACTTTTCCCTTTATTTTGATTGACGTCCTAATAAGACATCTCTAAGCGCACGCAATATTGCAGTTCATCTTCACTAATTTCTAATTAGCTCAACGAAAAAACTTTTTAGCCCTGCAAAACTAAGTCCCACGCTTGTCTTAATTGCCAACTTGATGGCCGTTCAAGTTCCAATTGTAAAGACTTAGGTCCTCAAGTGTGATTTGAATTGGATAACTTGAGAACTTTGTCAGTGGGGACGAGGTAAAACGGGTCCAGGCTGACAACATGGATGGCTCAAAGAGGTTGTCAAGATAAGAAACTAATTTGTTTTTTCGAAAAAAACATTTAAAAATTAAAATAAGAGAAATTAAACTCAACTGTGTGCATGGAGAAACTTCGGAGCTCGTACAATAAATTTCTAGGCTGCAATTGAAAACTACGTACCCACTTACCCTGTAATGGAATGAAGTGTATGAAGTGTATGCATGTAGATCTATATGCATGCAGTATACGTGTGTAGTCTGTGTAGATCTGTATATATGAAGTGTACATATTTAGAGCATGCAGTGTAAGTAAAGCGCTGTATCTGCATGTATGCAGTGTATGTATGTAGGTCTGTATGTATATATGCAGAGTATGAATGTAGAGCTGTATGTATGAAGTGTACGTATCTAGATATACAGGTTTGGTTGAAGACCAGAGCGTACTTTTTATTTACGATTTTCTTATTGTTCTTTTCGATAAGCCGAACAAAATTTCTATTTTCTCTTCAACCAAACCTGTATAAATGAAGAACTTCTGCCTAACTACACTAGTATCTAGATATGTATATATCAAGTGTACGTATGTAGATCTGTATGTATGCAGTGTATGCATGTAGATCTGCATGTATGAAGTGTATGCATGTAGATCTGTGTGTATGCAGTGTATGTAGATCTGTATGTATGCAGTGTATGCATGTACGTAGATCTGCATGTATGCAGTGTATGCAAAGCGCTGTATGTGAATGTATGCAGTGTATATAAACCTTCATCATTAGACATTTGCCGCATAAGTTTATTAAAGTATCCTTGACATTCTTGAGCTGTGCCCCGGATTTTTTTTAATCCTGCGTTGCGGTTGCTATGACAACAAGCTCGAGGCCGATTTTCATACCAGTTTTCCGTGGAGAATAAAATAAGCTCTGGGCAACATAATTAACTTCCGGGTAATGTTATTCATCCTCGAAGCGAGCACGGAGCGATAATATACGGCATGGGGTGGTTATGTTGTTCATACTAATGCTATACAGCGCCAGCTAGGGGTCGTGATCTTGGTTATGATCATCAGATCTGGAGATCTTGGTTGAGATCACCAGATCTGGAGATATTGGTTAAGATCATTAGATCTGGAGATCTTGGTTGAGATCACCAGATCTGTTGATCTTGGTTGAGATCACCTGATCTGGAGATATTGATTAAGATCATCAGATCTGGAGATCTTGGTTGAGATCACCAGATCTGGTGATCTCAACCAAGGTGATATTACCAAGTCTGGTGATATTCTGGTGATATTATTAACCAAGATCTGAAGATCTTGGTTAATATCACCAGATCCGGTGATCTTGGTTGAAATCACCAGATTGTAGCAGCAGCAGTTGCCAGCAGCCAGCACTGTAGCAGTGAGTTATAGGCTCAAGAACGTACCGAAGTGTGAAAGTTGTGGTTGAAATGGGCGAGTTTGCCGGGCAGTAAAGCATATAAAAAATTTGATCACTTTTGCGATACTGCGCTTTATTATTTATTACTTAATCACTAAATTTTAATTACTAAATTATATCTTTGTAGTAGCGACTGATTCAAATTCAGTTTGCCGTTATAGCTTATTTTGTTTTTGTCGATTCATATGGTGGTACAATTAATGCTAATAGAGACATATTTATTCCAAACTACTTGTATTATGTGAACGTCTAAAAAATGTATGTTTAGGAGCTTTGAAGTGCGGCCCGATGACGTAAGTTTCAATTTTTGTGCGGAAATACTTCAGAAAAAATCTGGTAAGGTTCAGCGCCACGACAAGATGGTTCAGCGCCACGACAAGATGGTTCAGCGCCACGACAAGACGGTTCAGCGCCACGACAAGACGGTTCAGCGCCACGACAAGACGGTTCAGCGCCATGACAAGACGGTTCAGCGCTGCGACAAGACGGTTCAGCGCCGCAACAAGACGGTTCAGCGCCACGACAAGACGGTTCAGCGCCTCAAATGGACATTCAGTCATTGCGTTCGAAGGGCTGAGCGATGGTCGTTTTTGTTCGTCTGTCTCTCGATGTTGACAAAGAGGACTCGGCTTCGGCTTGGTCGGCTCTGGTCGTAAAGAACGGCCGTTTTTTTCGACCACATTTGCTGGTCTCTGCCTCGTGTCGTCCGTGGGATGGCGGCCTCTTCGTCCTGATGTCGCTTGGCTCACTTCACCAAATTTTTCAGATTTACTCCTTTCTGACAGAGGAAAGAACAGCATTTATCAGGCTTGCATTTGTTTTTCTCATGCAATACCTGTTTTGTGGATAAAAGAGAGTTTCTTGTAGCCACAAAACCAAAACATTTTTCTGAAATAAATTCTTGCAAAATCTAACCAAACTTTTACGATCTTCTCACCGTTGTATTTTGTACATATTCCAACTTCAGTAATAAACTTATCTGTGTAGAAATTTTAATATTTTCAGTTACCAATTATTAAATTGTTCACTATTGAATTTTAAATTTTATTGCCGGCAAACATAGTGATCTTTCAAGGAATGTTTGATTATTCCGTATACTCCTTATCATTCCATCCTAATTCCTTCCTATTAACGACTAATTATTTATTAATTTCAAAGAGTAATTTTAGTAAAAGACTAATCTTTTATTAAAATTTTCACCAAATTCGCATCTCTGCGAAGAATTTCAGATACTTTTCACAGCTCCTCCACAGTTCGCCGAGAAGATGGAGGAACACCGCAAGTTTTCTGAAGCTCTCGTATAAGTTGTGCTCCGTCAGAGCGGCCCTGTCCTGAGCACAATACTGCCTCAGGGTCCACTAGAGCTCGTGTGAGTTGAAACCATCGGAGGAGATTCATCGGTGGCCACCGATGTGGCGCCTGAATTTCTTTAATATGGAAGCAACGTTGTCGCAACTCAGAAAAATGGAGGGCACACATATTGTCCAAATAATAAAACACTTTCTTAAGTACAGCACGAACGAGAAGCGATTGAAGCCCTGATACGTCCTTTTGCTGGTCAAACTGGGTCATCTTGTCCCACAAAAAGGCAAAAAGTGTATCCTTTCTTAAACGAAGACTCACTCATATCTATGAGTGTAGAGCTTATCATGCCCGGTGCCACGAGCAGCGAAGCTTTCGCTGCAAATGTCACGGACACCAAATGAGGAATTTTAATTCAGAGAATGAACTATTGCTGCCAAAAAATTATTAACGCGGATCTAGTTCAGCTCGAAAAATCTACCCAGGAATAAAAACCTGAGATTTGTTTCACATGAACCGGCGCTGAACCGATCAGTCGAATCCTTGCGGCGATCAGTCCTGGGATGTCTGAATCTTCTCGCCTGTCTGGACTGAATTAATCTCCGTGATTGGAAAGAAGCGGCAGTTTTCTTGATCCGGGGACACGGAAACTATCTCATGTCTGAGGCTGATTCTTCCACTGTTGTATCAGTTAAAAAATATTATTATTGAGCTGCATGAGAGAATCATGGTCGGCCAACCACCGAGCGGCCGCTAGCAGTCCTCTCGTGAGATTGAGATTTTATTGCACAGGACACTGATTGTTTCTGTTCTTTTCTATGATATTCAACGCCAAAATTTAACTTGTCTAACCTCTTGCATTTCGCAAGTACTTAAAGTATACGCAAAAATGTTGTTATGGTTTAAAGTTTAAAAAATATCGCAAAAAAAAGTTTAATCGTATTTCAGACATGATTTTTATTTTACATGATGAAGTAGTTGTCACTGTCATCATAAAAGCTGTTCTATATATTGCATTATTCATATTCCTTTTGCCGAGCCAACCTTGCTATCGAAGATCAATCTTGTGTTAAAGTGAAATTGAAAATTATTAAGTACTTCCAGATTAAAAAAATACTTCCACATTTCGCCCAGGCAATTGAAAGTCCCCTACATCAATTATCAATTTAAATTCACTTCCTGTAACGAATTCTATATTAATTTTGACGGAAAGTACGTTGCAAATGACTTGGTATTAACCTCTTCTCCCATAGTTTTGTTTCCATCCATCCTTATTAATCCCGAACAGTAATGCCGACCAAGCACTAATCAGATTATGCCAAGTTGAGCTGGCAAATACCGGAGTGTTCAGAAATACATCGGTGTTTTCAACATCAGCTACGATGAACAGCTTTTTATTCGCTTACATGACTTACGACATATTTAGTTCGTCAACAAAAGCTACTGAATGTTAAAATGAATAGGCGATAATGTCTCAATGGTGACACGCTTCCTCCATATGCGGCATATAAATGTGTTTACATCGAAAACGTCATTATTTTTAAGCGGTTTTAAATAAGCTAATAATTCCGGCCATAAGAAAAATGTGTTCATGACAATAAGGCGCGCTTTACATATTTTATTTGATATATGCATATATAATATTTATGATGTATATTTATAAGTCTTTGTACTTTCCTGCCCATTTGCCAGCAATTGCCAGCTTTCACATGTATTCAAATTTAACAAACGCTATCTTCATCGTTCTTAAATGACCAGTATCAGAGTCTCTCGGCGATACTCCAATATATGTTCATACTTTACTCGTGCTCTATGTTTATTATCTTGATGCAATTATATTTGCTTCTGTTTTATGCTCTCCTATGCATTTTTCGTCGTAGTCATACGAATTCCCGCGTTTATCTTGCAGCCTTCCGCGAAGTGAAAAACCACGATCAGATTCATACTGCGTGTAATGCACTGAATATAAATATATACATTATTATACATTATAATGCTATTTATCATGCATGCCGCTCGTAATATCTTGTAAATCCCGTGCTAGGTATCGTGCAACCTGTTCATAGTGCCTCATTTTACCTTATAAATCCCGTGCTAGGTATCATGCATACCGCTCATAGTACCTCATTATACCTTATAAATCCCGTGCTAGCTATCATGCATACCGCTCCTAGTACCTCATTATACCTTACAAATCCCGTGCTAGGTATCATGCATACCGCTCATAGTACCTCATTATACCTCACAAATCGCGTGCTAGGTATCATTGCTCATGTAGCTTATTATAAATACGGTATTATGTGCACACGTCATCTCCTATTTTGTGGCGTTTCCATCAAAGCAGAAGACCGTGTGCCGTGATCGACGCAGGCCGGGCTCTGATGTGGCTGTGTTTACGCGACGCTCCGATGTTAACAGACTTCCGTGCAAGCATTCAGCGTCGCTTTGTTTACAAGCTAAATACTTTAAGGGAGGCACGGAAATGCTGCAATAGTTGCTTTCTCTTCACCCTGTAACTGTGCAGCTGCAGCACTGACCGCTTGTTGCAGCATTAGCAATTTCCGCTTTTGGTTTGACCGCTTGGTTTTGAATTTGATCGCTTTTTTGGTTTTAGCCTTTATTCTTAAACTGAGAAGAACTCCTCGAGATATTGTGAATTAGCAATTTCACTTCATTAAATGCGGTAATTTGAATATTTTGGTTATGTTCAGGTTTTATGAGATTTGTTTATGGTTGAGAAAGTTGTACTGCAGACTTAATTATTTGGTCCTAATATTTTATTTGCATTGGTGTCTGCATTGCGTGAAAACTCGCATAATTTTCAGGAATTACCAATGCAATTTGTAGTAACTGCATCGCAATACACCATGCTTATATATTCAAGTCAGAGATTTCTTACATTTTACATGCGTTTTGCTTATTTTATGAAGGAAAAAGCACAAGTTTCTTTGCAACATTCAAACGACGAGCTATGTACTTCATAAAAGTATATCCTGTTTTCTATGACGTTGAAGGTTGAAATATATCACTGAAATTCATGACATGAAAGGTTGCTTTGAAGCTGCCTAAAAGATTTTGCTGTTCTGCGACCTCGCATCTGACTTCTGGATAGCAGTTTGTTGTTTACGCAATATTTATTGACTGATGACAATAGCAGTTTGTTGTTTACGCAATATTTATTGACTGATGACAATNTGTTCACGTAAGATTTGTTGACTGATGACAATAGCTGTTTCTTGTTCACGTAAGATTTGTTGACTGATGACAATAGCAGTTTGTTGTTCACGTATAAGATTTATTGACTGATGACAACAGCAGTTTTTTGTTCACACAAGATTTATTGACTGATGACAACAGCAGTTTTTTGTTCACACAAGATTTATTGACTGACGACAGTTACTATTGTAATGTGTTAAATCAGTAACTCAGTTTCAGCCGCGCTTCTTGCAACATCGAATCGCTGCGAGATAACTTTTACACTTTTTATCATGATGAACGATCTTTAATTCAATTTAATGTTGTGAATCTCAGCAGATGGTTACTACTACCATTTAAACCAATCAATAATGGTCATTATTGAAGACATGATGAAGAATTACTTCAGAGGTCATCTACCTTGAAATGAATAATATTTTTATCACACAAGCTTGGTTTCAGGGGGAGAAATAATTCCTTTTCAGACTTATTTGAATAATCATCTTCTTATTCTTCCAGCATATACGTTCACTGATTCTTGATTAAATTAGGACGATTGCACGGCCAAATTATCTCGTATTCTCTCATTCCTTGGAAAAATAACTATTTATTATTTATCATATAAACTGGTCGTGTAAATCAGGGTACATCGTCCTGACAAGACACACTTTTAATCCGGGTGGGTCCGTCTTCTAGATTTCTTTTTACTTGAAATTTGATTTTACGCTTCCTTCGATACCACGGCATGAGTTCGTGTCGCTCTGTGGTCTTCAATCCATTTCAGAAAAATTATCGTTATTTGTGGACAATATTTTTTTAAAAAAATATATCCCTTGGGCACTGAGGGGCTAAAGTATGGATTCAAGTCTCAAGTCCGACGCGATCAGTTATAGCGATACATCAGACTCGTTTATAAAGGAATGAATGAATAAATTTCTGAAGGGAAGAAAGGCGGGTAATGAATTTCGCTTGTATCAATCGGCTCGCACTGAATAATCCAAACAAAGGCATGCGAATCGGGCTAAGGGAGAATCATGTGAATGTATTGCAAAAAAATCCGGCTATTTGACGAATAAGTCGACTATTGCATCACACAGCAACGCATTGTTGCAGAGAAATGCTCCAAGTGAACTTCAAAAGTAAACAGATTTAATAATGTGTAAGTTGCTATAAAACTGTGGATATTTATCACAAACTGGAGAAGTGGTAAGGTCAGGGAGCACTTCAAAGGGAGAGTATAAACAACATCTTCTGTGAAGTGACCGCGCGCGACCAACTTCCTCGAAGGAAACTTACTAGGGAAAGAGACCTTATTTTTTCTCGCCGGGTTACACAAACTGCAATGACCTTTGAAATTCGGTGCTGTTTTGTGCTGCTCAAGCTCATTTAATGCAAAATTCTCGGGGTATGTGTGTTGTGGATGCGTTGTGATAAAGCCGTGTAGTGTGTATGGGCAAATTAGGTTATCTACAATGACACCGAAAGACTTCAGTGATGCATATCATTGCTGTTTTTTTTATCTTAACATTTAACCTTCCGTTTTTCAAACCTTAAACTTTTCCTTCGTGACGGCATGAACCCCTCCGTATTTTGGTGGAGTTATAAGGCTTTGAGTAGCTGAAGCTATATTTGTTTTGATGAAGCTGTGTGTGTCTTGATGAAGCTGTGTGTGTCTTGATGAAGCTGTGTGTGTATTGATGAAGCTGTGTGTGTCTTAATGAAGCTGTGTGTGTGTCTTGATGAAGCTGTGTGTGACTTTATGAAGCTGTGTATGTCTTGATGAAGCTATGTGTGTCTTGATGAAGCTGTGTGTGTGTGTCTTGATGAAGCTGTATGTATCTCGATGAAGCTGTGTGTGTCTTGATGGAGCTGTGTGTGTCTTGATAGAGCTGTGTGTGTCTGGATGAAGCTGTGTGTGTCTGGATGAAGCTGTGTGTGTCTTGATAGAGCTGTGTGTGTATTGATGAAGCTGTGTGTGTCTGGATGAAGCTGTGTGTGTCTTGATGAAGCTGTGTGCTACTTGATGAAGCTGTGTGCCACTTGATGTAACTGTGTGTGTTTTGGTGATGTTGCGAGAAATTTTTGACACTGCGTGATGTGAAATATATCTTTTACTTTTTAAGGTCTCTGTTTCCCCACACCGGAAATTTTCTTCGGTTCTATTCTGTGTCCATCTTATTATCAAGGGTCGGTCGTTCCCCAAGCATCCAATTTTCCAAGTCTGAAGGCCGAAGATAAATTTTAAGAAGTGCGTTGCGGTGACGCTGCTCCGACCCTGAGACTGTCAAGTATTTCTTTATTGCTTGCCGGATCTTGACTGGGATTTTCTCGATCCAAATTTATAGGTGAACTGCGCTTCAAACTTGGCCATTTGCTTCCTTACCGGCGCTATACAGTTACTTGTCTCCGAGTCCGGTCTATTACTTCCAATTTTAATGTGATTTGTTTCATCCAAAATTCCAAAGTTTCCCTTTCCTGCTTACTTTTATTTGAACAGGAGACTGTTCTTGCAGTTTCTACTATCTGAAATAATTTAATTTTTTTCTAATCGGCTGGTATTGATGTTCCTTCTACCAGGTATCGGAGATTATGTAATCTATAGAAACAAAGTAAAATAAACATTCCCGATATGCTTTAAATATCCTTTTATGTTATATACTTTTTATATAGCCCAATTTTCTTCATGATTCTGTGATTCCCGCCTCTTCTATTTCGCTAGCCCAGCAATTGGTCTACCGAGACAGGCTGAGCCGAGAGACGGTCTGGCATATGTGGCAAATTTTGTGTCGTGATCTATCAGTCGTGCCTTGTCGTGCCTTAGGTCCCTTCTTGGCCTCTTACTTGACTCCAATCTCGTGTCATGGCCTCTTTAGCCACTCCAATCTAATACTATGGCCTCTTTATTCTTTCCAGTCTTTTATCATGGCCTCTTTATCTAGTTCAATCTAATATTATGGCCTCTATATCCAGTCCAGTCTCTTATCATGGCCTCTTTATCCAGTCCAATATAATATTATAGCCTCTTTATTCAGTCCAGTCTTTTATCATGGCCTCTTTATCCAGTCCAATCTAATATTATGACCCCTTTCTCCAGTCCAGTCTCTTATCATGGCCTCTTTAACCAGTCCAATATATTAATATAGCCTCTTTATCAAGCCCAGGTATGCGTTTCTGCTGATCTATTATGCGTTTCAGCTGCTCTAGGATGCGTTTCTGCTAATCTAGGATACATTTCTGCTGATCTATGATGCGTTCTTGATCTAGGATGCGTTCTTGCTGATCTAGGATGCGTTTCTGCTGACCTGGGATGCGTTTCTGCTGATCTAGGATACGTTTCTGCTGATCTAGGATACGTTTTTGCTGATCTAGGATTCGTTCTTGCTGATCTAGGATGCGTTCCTGCTGCTCTAGGATGCTGTGCTATTCTTTCTGGGGACATAGACAGTGTATCCTGATTTTCTACTCATTTTCATCAGGCTGTAAATTCTACGTTCGATTTTTTTTTGCACTCGTGTCTGATGTTGATAACTTGAAAACAAAGCTCTGTCCAGCTATATCAGCTTCGGTCAAGTCCATTTCTGCGCCGGTCCCGTCCATTTCAGCGTCGGTCCCGTCAATATCAGCATCAGTCCCGTCCATTTCAGCATCGGTCCCGTCCATTTCAGCGTCGGTCCC
>NW_025941123.1:0-402 GCF_000764305.2 Hyalella azteca | reverse complement strand
TGGCAGTCGTAATGGATCTGTCTGCTGGGCTGTTTCTGAATCAGACTAGAGGTTTGAGTTTAGCCTCAATCTTCAAAGTTGAATTCGAAGAAATGCGGAAGGTTGCCGACACTATTGCAAAAAATGTTGGGAAACTGCAGCCGGCCAAATGAACTTACAACTAACTCAAACCCAAATAATAAACCTCCAACTGGAAATATCTTAGTCAAGATAATTTTATACAGGATACCAGCATTATTATACTTAAGAAATTAGTTTAAATCTTGAGTAAATGAGGAAATCAAAAATGAACTGATTCTAAAAAAGCTCTGGTTTGCCACTATCCTACTATGTATAGGACTATGCTGATGATAGGCCTACAATGAAAAATAGGCCTAAATCTTTGAACAGATTTTTTATTTA
>NW_025941122.1:0-329 GCF_000764305.2 Hyalella azteca | reverse complement strand
GTGAGTGACAGAGAGCGCATTTTCTCGTCGACGAAAACTTGAGGTCACGGACAGACGGACGGACAGACAGACAGACGGACATGGCGAGCACAATAATGCATTTTTTCCATAAATGAGAAAATGCGCTAAAAAATATTGAAATGGAAGCAAAAATCAATGTTGGAACGGAAACTGCCAACAATATTGCTGTAGAAACTAAAACAGAATTGTAAATGATATGAAAACAATATCAAGATGGTAACTATTTAAAATGTTTAAACGGAATCTATGAATTCTATCAAGGGGAGCGTCTGTATAAACAAAATTTATTTACGGGCATATTTTTTGAA
>NW_025941121.1:0-486 GCF_000764305.2 Hyalella azteca | reverse complement strand
ATGACAAGATTCATATAGAAATATGCTTGAATTCATATAGAAATATGCTTGAATTCGTATAGAAATATGCTTGAATTCGTATAGAAATATGCTTGAATTCATATAGAAATATGCATAAATTTATATAGAAATATTCACATAAAGTAAAAATATTCATATAAAGTAAATTCACATAGAAAAATTCATATAGAAATATGCTCTGGTGGGCACATGATACGATTCATATAGAAATATGCTTGCTTTATACTGTGATAGATGCTTTCATTCATTTCCGTAAAATTTAATTTTTTAACATTAATGTACAATATGATTTTGTAAATTTTTATTTTTTAACATTAATGTACAATATAATTATTATACTTTGCCTTTTTTGCTGAAGAAATCTTAAATCTAGAAAAAAAATCTTGAAATCTTAAATCTAGTCTTGAATGAAGTATATAATCGATTTTTATTCAAGATTTTATGTAGTTTTTCTTATCATGCATT